>NW_028277040.1:1202413-1503017 GCF_059951505.1 Python bivittatus | reverse complement strand
GTTTGCTATAAAACAAAAGACAAGAACACTCATAAGCCAGGAATTGAGAATGACTGTCAATGTGATTGGCTCTACTGAAATCCATGGAAGCTAGACATGAATTACTTGGAAAGCGCAGAATGAATTCTAAATTGAAATACAATAGTCCAAAGAAATAAAAAAGTATGATTTGTGCTGCATGTGTTGTTCTTGCTTCGTATGAGTTTCAATAACTTCTACTTAGATATACTTAGTTTTTCTTTTTCTGTTATTTTATAAGCTTCTGAATAAAGAAACAAAATAATAAAGCATATTAACCACATGAAAATGGGATCAAAATGGAAAGTATTATTGAGACCGAGGCCAGAAGTTGGACTATCTGCTCAATGAACTAGATATGGACCTGAAATGGTATGGGCAGAAAAAGAGGCCAGGGACAGGAACACAGCCCCTCTGACCCGAGAGGTGCACGGGATTAGGAGGGACATCATTCCCATTCCCTGTTTTCCCTAATGCCAGTAGCAATTTTTAATTATCCAGACAGACTAGTCTTGCCTACTGCTTCAAAATGGTATTTCCAATGATAGCAGTAAAACAGTTGATAATACCATTGTTGTTGTGAAAATACAGCATAGTCTAAATTAGGATGACTTTATGTTACACAAAATAGAGCCATACAGTTGTAGTAGTACCTGACTGATCTTGATTGATCCCCCAAAAGCTAAATACTTTATACTTGTCAGCACCTGAACACAAGAAAATCCCAGGGCAGAAGCTGGGAAAAAACTTCCCAGAAGAAGGTGGTGTCCATAAAGCCCCTGGGAGCTGAGCTCAGCTCAGGAGAATTTTTACATGTTTACCAGTCTCTATCATGTGGTGCATTTATACTCTCCCTTTTCCTTAATAAGTCCAAGGCAATGATGATTTATTGTGTGAATCTTCTAGTTGTAATTTAATTAGAATTAAATTATTATTCTTCATCATCTCTGCATATCACACATAAGAGTTTGCACCTGTGCAAATCATCATTTGCCACCTGTGCTTTGTCAAGTACTGCTCAACTTTAAACAACCTTTTACTCAAATGTTCTTCTTACAAATAATATAATATGTAATTTCATAATTTAATCCCCAAGGTCCCTACTGATCTTTATAAGACTTTTTTTCTGAATTTTTATTTTTGATGTATTTTGTTCTGCTCATAATTCAGCATATTATCTGCAAGAAACAATACAGTATTGCAACTTTAACGATCTATCTTGGGGAACCTAAAGTAAACTAGTTATCGGATAAAGGTCATGTAATAAATCCTGCACTTTCCGAGTGATGATTTGAATTTTGTTCTTCTCAACTGTAATCTGACATTCTAAGAGCAATTCTGTGCAGTTACTCAAGGTAGCTTTTTCCAGTATTAATTTCTTTTTTAAAATATTTTCCTATTACAGTATGGCAGTAAAGTGCTGTACTCTTTTCAAAAAGTAAAACACATTGATTCCTTAATCTGGACTAAAGTATATCTTTCCACCTCTGTTGTAACAGCTTTTAAGGGTTAAAATTCCATACTGTACCTCACAGGTATCATTCTTACATGAGAAATGTTTACTCAGCTCTAGCAACAATATCTGAAATGATTTCTGCAAGGAAAAAAAAAGAACAAAACATTTGGTGTTTTAGTAAAGTAAAGCTGCTAACCCATGAAATTGATTGATGATAATTGCTTATTAGTTATTAGATGGGCAGTCAACTGTGCTGCTTCTAAATCTTTGTTCTCACCACGACTGTAGCTTCCTTGCCAAGCATGCCAGGAACAGAGAAAGGGACTTCATCTCTTTTCCAATGAGCATCTAAATTTTGCACACAAATGGTCTTGAGCATGTTCCTATAAAGCCAAAAATGATCAATCTATTCAGAGCTGGAAATCCAGATTTGTTGGCCAATTATGTTACTGCTTCAGTACTGAGTATCAAATAGACCCACACTAGCTACGGAATAATTTTTTTCAATTAATAAATCAACATTGTTGGCCTTTTGGTTAAACTATAACATTACTATAGGTCCAGAGTACACACAAAATCATACCCAACTGAGAGTGTTTCAAATCTGGTTGTAAGAGAAAAATAACAATTTTTCCACCCCCAAGGCAAGAGAAAACTAGCAGCTATACTTTCTCAGTTATCAGATGTCAACTTGGCTGCCAAGCTTCCTGTCCAGAAAGTGTAAAGGACAAAAGGCCAGCAACTGCTCTGAGATGTTTCATCAGATTGCCCCCCACTGAAAAATGCATTTATTTAAAAAACCAAACTGTTAATTAGAAATAAAGGGGTTTTTTTTACTTCTAATTGTATTGATTGCTCAGAAAGAGACTTAGAGCAAAGATTTTCCTGTTTAGTTTTACTTAGTCAGCCATGCTTTTCTCCAGGATATTCCGTTCCATTGTCTCTACTTCCCTTAGCTGTCAAGCAGCAGTATGCCAGAACATTCCTCTTGTCCATGGATATTGTCAGTAGGGCTGTATAAGCAAGGGCTCCACTTGAGCAGCAGAAATAGAGGCAATGATGTTCAGAAGAAAGAACTAAAAGGTATAATGCATGTACAGTCATATATTAAGAATCCAGTTTGTTCATTTGGACATCTGCTATTTTCTCTTGCACATGCATCATTTCCTTTGCAAAGAGCATTCTTGAAACGAATGCCAGAGCATTACATAGTATCTCTTCATTAACAACAATATGTTGGCAATTGAAAGCAAATGGTTCTCCTTTTCCTCTTCCCCCTCCTCCTTCTAAATGGCCAAAGTGTCTTCTAAAGGCCAACACTGCTGTCATGTTTAGTTATGGTTTAGCTGTTCATTTTTATTCACTTGAAAACATAAGAAAGGAGTATTAAATATTTCAGTTTATCCCACTTTTTGGTTTTGCACCTAGAAAAATAAGTATATTTTATGATACCTGTGAGGTTCAGTATGGAATTTTAACCCTTAAAAGCTGTTGTACGGTGATATTGCCAATGATCACATATATGAATCTACCATTTAGTCCTGTGAAGATAATGCACATCTTTAAAAGTCTTCCACACAGTAAAAATGTTCTATTTTTTTCTAATTTAAGACAGATACATGCATATCAATATGTTTGTTATCAGTTAATTAAAACTTAAATGGTACTTTATAAGACAGAAAGGTCAATTCATGCCAAAAACTAATTCAAATACAGTTTTGGTATAACTGTATACTTACAGTATACAGGTATGCTGTACTCAAATCTTATACAGTCTTATTATGATACAATAACTTCCAGCTGCAAATTATAATTAGAACTGTTGATTTCAGTAAGATATGTTTTTCTTCTAATGCCAGATAGCTAGAATGAACATGAGGAGACAATACCAGCAACCATGGTGTAGCCTTTATTATATATCCTCCTATTCCCAGTGTGATCTTTAGGAGCCATTAGGGCTACAGCTGTATTATCAGATGCTCATTTAGGAAGCATACTTGAATAGGATTTACTTCCATAAATCTCTCTCTATTCAAGCACTGTTTTCCTCCAAGGAGATCCAAAGGCAATTGTTTTGGGTGGGTTATGTACATTGGCACTCTCTCTCCTCATGACATATTTAGAATAGATCTCTGTCACTTTCACATAATTTCCAGTACCTGGTCTACTCTAAATATCCTTCAGTGCTTTCATGTCAGTACAGTAATTATTGTTTCATGTATGTGTGTGCATGTAACAGAGATCGGTCTACCTTTGGTTCAATTGGTTCAGCCATACAAACTGGTTTCTTCTAAATGTTTTAGATTACCACTCTCCAATTTAGTGATTACTGGCCATACTGGTTGGGACTTATGGAAGCTGTAGTCTAAAATATCTGGAGAGTATCAAATTGCTTATCTTTGTGTTAGCCTCATGTATCCTTGTAAAATCTCATTCCCTATCAATTCTGAAATAAGTATTTTGCTGCCAGTTTAATGTTTGGATTTTTTGAAAAAAACAAACAAACCAGAAATAAATTGTTTCTGCAAATTAAGGTAATACTGTAATTCACAAATAATTCATGGTTAACATAGTTTTTCTGCATTACACAGCACATCATTTACCAAGTTTCTGGAGAGGGAAATCTAGAACAGTCATTCGCTTGCTTGTAGCAATTTGCGTCATTTTTTTCACACAGTGGATCAGATCCACCTAATCTTGGACTATAGTGATGGACCAAACAGTGATTTTCCCTTGTTAAGTAGTTATCTACTTATTTTCAGCTTATGGATCTCAATTACATGAACTGTGTGTTTGGAAAAATCAGGGCTACACTTGTTTACTTGACCTTTGCCCTTCCTAATTAAATTAACTAGCCCTATGATTAAAGAACAGTTTCTTTTTGTGGATGATCTGCAGACATCCTAACAGGAAATGACCAATTTGTGAAGGACTCTTCTGACAAGTATACCAAGGCAGTATTCAGGAAACCTAAGTGCACTCTAAGTCTTAGTTGCCAACTCATTTTACACAGTTCTTGAATAATCCGAGAGCATCAGAATTGCACTTTACTAGACAAGTAAAGAATAACCCTTGGAAATACTTTTCATCAATGTCTTCCTGTTGTCTCTCCTGTGGACATGATGGGAAAGCAATTTTGGGCCGCAGCCATAGCTGCTAATAGTCATAATGATGCAGAATTGTGGGTTGAGCCTGGTTTCTAATGTCAGATAGCCAACATGCTCTTCCAAATAAAACTATTTTGGAGAACTCTAAAACATTATCCTGAATGAAACCTAGGTAAGGAATAAAACCTAAGTAAGGACAAAATAAGTAACAACTTGGTGAGCCAAAATGTAAACTATGTGGAGTTATAACATTATTATTATAGGAAAAGTTTGCATAATGCTCATTTGTACAAATGTGAAAATTATTAAAGACTTAACCTAATGACAAAGAAATCTCTGGATGAATGAGAGGGTATCTATACAGTATGCCTTTCCTCCATCTGATCTTTACAACTCTTTAAAAAATCAGAAATAGGAATCAGAAGTCATTTAAAATTCTACACTGGGTTCATTATTTTTGATTCATGTAGTAGAACTCTTGTCTGAGCCTCATGGCAACTTCCTCTGAGGGAAGACATGTTGGTCTAAATGCCAATAAACTGTCCTACTGCAGGACTTCTAAACCTGCCACATATAGATTGAGCAGCAATGGCTAACTGAGCCAGATTAAAGGGAGGGTGTCACCTCCGCATTACTTCTTTCTGCAGTACAGTTGGCTGTACCTCCAGGAATGGTCTCTGTTCAGGAATTCATGGATTAATGAGTGAGATTTTTCTTTCCTAAAGTTCACTGCCCTGAGCAGGTACACGTTGAAGCACCAGAGCTAGAATATGAATAGTGCTGGCTGGTCCTAGAGCTCTTTTATTTTGTGTTGTTTTAGCTATTACACTGCCAATTATAAAGGTGGTTTGGTATAAAAACAGTTTTAAAGAGAAAGAGACATCCTCTTAAATAGCCTGGAGCTAGCTTTAAAAGTAATAGCTGGCACTTTGTAGTTTGCGAGTGGAGTACTTTAGGCATGGGTGCCAGCTGGCCTCTTTGCATTCTTCCCAAGTCCAGCCTGGCTGCTGGGTTTTGTACCAAGTGAAATTTCTGGGCCAAATGTACAGGCAACTGCATATCAGTCACATTACTATAATCAAGCCTAATGATTAGTGGTGTTTGCACCATGGTTTTAAAGACACTTTCTTCCAGAACAGGATTCTTTTAGTACAGTATATCAAATAAGCTGATAAAAATCATTCCTGGTTTTTGCCTCAAACTAGAAAACTAGAGAGATTTGGGTCCAAACACATCTTCAAACTGCAGAGGTGAGGCAGTGGCACCTACTGACCAGAATCTTCTCCTGTCCTGCTCTGAAGCTTGTGGTATTTTTATTAATTCCTAGGCATCTAAGTCATGAGTTAAGCTAAGAAAGCACAGCCGGGGGGGGGGTTGGTCTCCCCACAGGCCATTTTTTTCACCATCTAGCACCCACACAGATATGGGTTTTCAAAGCCAACTCCCCTCCCCCATTTTTTTCCTTTCTATTTTCTTAGGCAGAATGATTTAAAACATCTCTGAAAGAATAAACCATTGGATTACTGTTCCTGTGTACTGGATCTTACAATGACAATCACTTTCCTGTACTGGATTTTACAAATACAATTGTTTTGACTGCTTTTCCCAATGGTTCCCATGCTGGAGTGGAAGGATAAGAGTGGGAGAAAGGAACTGATTGCATGTAGAGAGTAAGGAAGATGACATCGACAAAGATAGGCCCAATCCATTACCAGAACAGCAAGGGTGAAAACATGGCTTAAGTCCAAAACAGGAAGGTATATGCAAGCAACTCAAGCAGACGCCTCCCTAATTCACATGACTATTGCGGGGGGAGGGGGGGTAAAGCACAGTCAGACTTGCAAGATTGATGTCAGCCCCACTTATGTAGACCAAACCAAGTAATCAACTCCACAAGAAGACTAAAACTATTCTTAATGTTGGCTATAGTGACAAAATTTTGCAAGTCTGACTATGCTTTACTCCCCTCTCCCCCTGCTCAGGATAAGGAACTTTCTGGTGAAGGGAAGGAAACTGGAAATAAAGGAGACTGGAAACTGAGTATGGCTACAATTAATACCAAATCACAACCAAAATGGGGAAAAAAACCCCAACATTAATCATATTAAATGTAAACTAATTTAGTTTACCTAGCAAAAGAAGGACAATTTTCAACAAGCTCCGAAGCTGATATTGTTTGATTACAAGACATAGACCATGTCAATTTGTTAAAACAGAAAAAGTTAAGTCAAGAATATCTGGAAAAATAAAAACAAAAAAATTGGAATAGTAATTCATCTTAAAACACCTTCCTGGGAAGTATTAGAACAACTTTTTAAATTAATTTTTTAGATTGCTTCTTAATTAATTACAAAAAGGAAAGAAAAAGAACAAAATACAAAGATAAAAATAATGGGGATACATACATTGTCAAGGAGAGGAAATAGAAAAGAAAAAAATACAAAAAGTGCTTTAACAAAAATATAAGAAAGGAAAAAAATATGTTAATATGTCATTATAACAATAAACAATTACAATTCTATATATACTTATCTAATGCTAATATTATTCAAGTACGTATATATTTCTAATACATTTATCTAACTATCATGGTTTTTTTTAACCTACTGTATTTTGTATAAATTAGTCCCATATGTCATTATCCTTGTCCATACAAAGTCTACATTTATAGGCAATCCACTCGTATGTGGCAAGCGCAATCAGGTCTTCAATCCATTGAATAAATGGGGCCGTACATTTATCTTTCCAATGCTGCAATATCTGTCTTTTGGCCCTAGTAAGGGCCCGGAGAATCCATTTACGTTGTCCAGTTGTCAAATTCCATGTGCTAGGTAGATAATTCAAAAGAATAATATCCTCTGAAAATTTTAGCTTTTGTTGCACAATCATATTTATATAGTCCACTACTTTCTCCCAAAACTTGGTAAGTATAGGACATTGTAGAAACACGTTTTAAAGAAGCATTATCCTTATACATCTCCAACAAAATGCTGTTTTTGATCATCCTTTTCTGCACAAACGTAATGGAGTCCAATAAATTCTAAATATTATTTTTTATTGTATAAATTGTAATTTGAGGTCCATTGACACTCTTGCTATAGAAGTTAAAACACTCTCCCATTGTCTATGCACTGTAGGAATCTCTAATTCTTTATTCCACTCATTTCTTAACATCTGCATATCAAATTGACTTATTGTTAACAAATATCTATAAAAACTAATTGTAGGTTTTTAGTTTTAAAAGATTTAACAAATTCTAGTATCTCAGGTATCTCAGAAGCTGAAAATGCTGCTGGTCCAAATGTTGTAACTATAAATATTGCCATTGGTTGCATCTGATAGATGATATTTATCTCTTAAACACAGAATATGTTAAAAATTCATCTTCATCATCTATCAGTTGGTCCAAAGGGGAAGTATTAGAATAACTTTACACCACTTTAATACCTTGGCCAGAACTTCTACGGAACTAAAGCTACCAATCCAACTTTAACATAATGGTGATTTATCTGGTGCATCTCCACCCACAGAACACAACAAAATACCAAATATTAAAGACATATCATTGAGAAATAGAAATTTTTTTATTTCTATTTGAAATAAGTAAATCATTGTTTTATTTTACATTATTTTAGCATCATAACTCTTGTCACCAGTTAACATTTCTCTACATATGTATCTGGAACTGAGTACAGACCTCACTGGAACCTATTTCTGAACAAGTATGTATATTATCCTGAGCTTCTCTTATAAGTATGGTATTTTTATAAATTTGGGAACTATAATATTAAGAGAACTACTATTTCATTTTTTTTTTTAAGTCACATTTCATCCTGGTGTGTTTTTAAGGATGATACTTTATTGTTCCTTTTCCCAGTGACTTGGTTTTCCAGACAGAACACTGTACTTAAACTCCAGCTTCATGTGATGTTTTGCAGCTTATGCAAATATATGATTTCCCTCTTCTGATTTTTATGGTTTTCCTGTTTTTTTCCCCCTAGGGGCTTTGTGCTCAAACATTCTGTGGTCACTTGCATTCCTGTAATCATGCCACATTCAACATGAAGGTAAGCTAAAAACAGTAAAATTAATTGTGGTTCGGGCAGAATATATCTAAATGGTATTGCGGCTGGATATAATCTACTGGGATTTTTAGTTCCTGAAATCAATAATTCCAGAACAAGGAGAATACCTTCTCCCTACTGAGCGGCGGGGGGTGGGGGTGGGGAACCTTTATACTATTTTTTCATGGCTATTCATTTTCTGCTTGGTTCTTGTTTCATTTATCATGGATTTATGATACTGCTGTGTATTCATGGTGCTAAGTATATGTAAAATACTTTAGAGTAAGGACTTCTATTGATCTTATGTTCAGTTTTAGCCAATTAAAATGGTGTAATCTGTTGCTTAATTGTCTCATCCCTATCGCTTACCTTTGATGGGATTTCCTTCAGATTGCTGGATGATTATCAGGCAATATTTCTGTTAAATCTTTGGGGAATTTCAGATTGTACCTTCCTCCACAACTCATTAAATATATAAAAAAACCTCCAAACATGGAACAAGAAAGCAAAACATTCCTATGTATTTTGGCAAGAGGCATATACTGACAGCATTCCTTATTTCTGTTGTTGCATTAGCTGCCTTCCCTTTCTGGAAAGGATGCTATATGCTGACATCAAGACTTGTCAGTTAACAGTCTAGTACTGTATTCTCCTGCAAAGTATTTATTCTTCATAATGTTAAATAATTAAACACAAACTTTTGTATATTGATGATTTTATAGATTAACATTTATTTTGATAAAGAATATTACATCTGGCATTAAACACTGTGATGGAATTACTGGTTGACATCTTTAGCAACCTAATTAGAAAAGTTGGAAACTGTCAGTAGAAGGCTGATTAAACAGAACGAGGGGTGCAATTTTAGAAGCTGTAATTACAGCTGCAGAAATTAATTGTAGATCTATGGAACTCAGACAGCTGAACTGTAGGTGTACACACATGTAACTATCAAATTATTCAAACTGCTTTTTCATTCTAAAAACTAGAGCACTCAATGTACTCTCATGCAAGAAATTTTCATAGCTTAGTATTGGAAAGTAAGACTATTTTTCAATTCAGTTCACAGGAATTCATAGGAAAAGGCAGTATGAAGGATCATTTTAATTTTTCTGCTCCCATTTGTGACATCCAAGTCTATTTGCTTGTTGTAGGATTTCCAGGTGGTCTCCCATCCACCTATTAGATCCATGCAAAGTGGCAAACACAAATAGGGCTGCAAAGATGAGCTGATTACTTCAATCTGTGAAGAGTCCACCCAATTCATCTCAACAAAGCAATTTCAGTACCTTTGGGCTCTTCAGGCCAATAATGTGGAATGGGAGAGGGAGAAGGAAAGCTCGTCTCAGCTTTTACCTACAGCATGAGCTCTGTGGGAGAAGGCTGAGAGGTACTCCTCTGAGGTAGAATAAGGCAAAGCTATAAGATTGCTTCACTTCACTTTTCACTCTTAAATGAAGCAACTTCAAAGGAATGCTTCCTATGAAGCTTTGTTAAGGCAGAGCATTCCCTGGAATCATCACACAGCTGTACTAAGCAACTCCAACCCTAGGCGGCTTTTCAAGAGCAGCCCAGTGCTGCCACCTACTGAAAATATTTTGCTATAGATCAGCTTAGCATCTGATCAGATTGCTTTATGGGCACACATTTTATTCTGAACGTGATCATATGTTACTAACAATAATAATAGACATACGTGCCACTGAAGGCCATTTATCACATGCTTCAAAGTAGTAGCGTATGTTTGCCGACAGATTTCAAATAATATTGAAGGGAAGACTCAAGCAGTATCTATAGGCAAGCTCTGCTCCTTTTGGACATTTGTGCAAAGTTGCAATCCACATAGAAAATGAGTAAGATTTGATCATGATGCCACCACACTGCTTTTTCCTCTCCTTGTGGGCACCCACTGCTCAGTAAAGAGTCTTTTGTAACCTATACTTTATGTTGCCAACCATGAATTGTGATTAATTTAATAAAATAAGGCTTGTGCCTCTTCTCATTAAGCAGAATTAGTGATGAGCAATTTAGATGTCATTAAAGCCTGATTTGGTAGAATACACTACAGTAGGATGCATTTCTTTGGATTTGGATGCAAAATAATGAAGGACTAAATGAGAGAAAAACCGACAAACATTATTGGAATCCACTTTTTAAAACTTAATTAATTAACTTTTTTTTAACTTAATTCTCTTTCTATTCAGTTATCCTGCTTTCCAGTAAAGAGGCTATCTTCTGATGTAGTTCTTTTAACAGGACTATGAACTATTCATCTGTGGACTCTCATTGTTGTGACTCCATATCCACAAATTAATTTGTGAAAAAAACTCCCCAGGGGATTCTATCTGTCCTTTAACTTACTTCTATCTGATCTGCTTAGACTCCATCATTGCATATCCTACTGTGGGTTTGTATATATAAATGTGATTTTTAAGAAGGAGCAAAATAAAATGTAGCTTATAACTCAGAAGAGATTTCTTAAGCATCATCTCCCACAAAAATAATAGAGTAGCTTATAGCATCTGAGTATCATAAATAAATAAGCAAATAAATATGAAAATACACACATTAGAGAAGCAGAAAAATGTTTGCAATACAAACAGGATCAAAAATATTTTCATGCAGAAAATTATAAGCATATCACAGTTTAATGGTAATTGTGTGTAGAAAAAGCAGTGGGGTTGGGCACTCTCTCTTTTAAGAAAGATAGCTATTCTACAGGACCTTTACAGAGACAAGGCCTTAGAGATACAGGTTCTTTGAAAAATCAGGATACTTGCCACATTAGGGAGAGTTAGATTGCCTTAATACGACAGGGAGATTCTTGTTGGGGATGACCAATGCACAGTACAGAATAGTTACATGCGCTGCATGCGGATTTCATATTTTCTTTTTTTAGTCCCAGAAACCCCAAGTCTGTACCAATGAGATTCAGGGACAAATCACTGAATAACAAAAGTGTAATTTCTGGTGATTTATAGTAGGAAGTTAAAGAAAGTAGCTGTATTAAGTCATGTATAGGTTTAACAAATTTTAAAACTTAAAATATCTCTAATCCCCTGAAGAGGGGGAGAAATCAGTCTAAAAAACCTGTTCTGTTCATTGCAGCCAAATTTGTTTTAAAAACTTTGATAAGGAATGACAAAGCAGAGGAGAAACCAGGGGAAAGCAGCAACTTTGCAGTGGAAATTTAAAGCAAGCTGTTGGGTCCAGTCTTTGGACAAGTTCTGTACCAGGGGTGTCCAGAGGGAGGATCAAAAAAGGCAAGCTGGTGCCTGCACAACTGAAACACTTTTTTTTAACATGCACCATGTGTATGCAACACATTTAAAAAGAGGCAGTGCTTTGAATACAACTGTTGCCACCATCATGTTTCCAGCTGGTGAAGCCTCTGCTGTGAATGAAGGAAGCACTAGACCGTATTTCAAAATTAACATGGAGCATGTAATTGGAGAGGCTAAGATGAAAAAGCAGGGTAAAGCTTTGTGGTTCTTCCCAGTTTAAAAAAACATGCCCCTAAAACTAGAAAATAGATTTCTTGTTGTTTAGCTGAAAGCAAAGTTGAAACTTATACATTAAAGGAAGCTGGGTTGGAAGTTATATATTAACTTATATATTAAAGGAAGCTGGGTTGGAAGAAGATGAGCATGGTTTTAAAATTGGAGGAATAAACATCAATAATCTGCAACAATCATTACAAGGTAAAAATAAACCTAAAGGAATAGAGGCAGTCCCCAGTTTAAGAATGAGTTCCGTTCCCAAGGTCTGTCCTTAAGTCGAATTTGTATGTAAGCCGGAACGGTATTATTGTGTCGTACTGTATAAGTAGTATTGTGTAATGAACTCGAACCATTGTGTATTTAATTCAAATCATTGTGTATTTAACTCAAATTTTGCTACAAAAGGCTCTTTTCTTAACTATGGGTCATCTGTAACCCGGGTTTCTTAACTGGGGGACTACCTGTACTGACAAGGAAAAGATAATTAATAGAATATATAACAATATCTAATCAAATAGCAGTGTGAATTCCAGGTTAACGATTCCAGCAGTAGACCCAAATTCTCTTTATGGCAATAGCTACTAGACAGAATTTAGCAGTCTTCCTGGTCATTTCAAAATGAGGTCTGCAGCAGAAAGCATGCTTTTTCCTCATCTATCCAATTCATGCTCTGTTCTAATCATGCCCCAGCTCGTTAACCACTTGGATGCTAGGCAGATATATAAATAAAATGTTGCTATGGTCATAGACCAAAATACAAGGTGAGCAGCTGAATGGTACCCATAATTTACAATAAAAGACACAATGAGCAGGAGACGTTAATACTGGCAATCACATCTGCCCAAAACCAGCAAATAACTAAGAAGCAGTGTGAGGTAAATTAAACTCATTTTTTCATTCTGTAAAGCACAGGATTCAAAATTCAAGGTCCTGTGAACTTCAGACCTGTAGAAATATGCATGTGATTATAAAACCGCCTTTCAGGATTTGACCCTTGGTCAGCCAGACATTACCAGAGGTCAGTGATCTCTATTAGGCTGGAGATGGGTGGGAAACATAAAGTAATTCTTTAACTTTCTCCTCTGAAAATTTAATTTTAACCAATTCTTGTTTCTTTGTACATGAAGCATGTGCCATAATAAGACTTCAGATAAATGCTTTAGCTGTAACCCATATCAAATACAATGATGTAACCAAGTCTTGTAACTATGAAAGAACCTTATTATTTCCTATCCTCTTTGCTTAACAAAACCTGTGTCATGCATCAATGATACATTGAAGGGCCACTTAAAGAATATATGCAATTTTTCATCAAGTAGAGCAGTAAGCTTCACAGGAGCTTATTGCTCAAATTATGTCTGAAATGAGTCTGAGATTATAATAGTATCTATATCACATGCTTTAACTTTAGATACTATTTCCTGATTGCTCTTACTTAAATATTTTAGAGAAAATCATAATTTTTTGTTTTTCAAAATGGATTGTTCTCTACAATAAAGAAAAAGATCCACAGTTGTTACAAAATGATTAATTGAATCCACTCCAAATTGGGGTTAAAAATTAGTTCTTTTTATTCTTGTGTTATTTGGACAGAAAATAAAGCAAGTGTTTAATCAGTGTTTAACCAAAGTTGATTAATACATACGATTTCTCTAATTCCTGTAATATGTATTACAGTAAAATATATGCTCATTAAAGGCTATCAATAAATGTAAGTGCCCACCTAGGCTAACAGCAGTATATCAATAAACAATTCTGCCCTACTAGGCTACCCAAGTTGCTGTAAATATTTCTGCCCAACAAGGCTACTCATTCACACAAAATACTTACATACACTCTCAACACAGTTGATCAGGCTGTGCTAGAGTGGGCTGGGAATCAGACTCAGGGCGTCCCCTGCTCCAATAAGAGTCGTCTCGCACTTCCAAATGGGCATGGTTTCCATCCTTTCTTTTATACCCAACTTGTTTACTTAGAATTCATCCAATTCATCATCCAGGTACGTTACATATCAGGAACATTTCGTGTCTGTTCAGTTAGGTAAGGCAACTTGTAGAATGGTACCTCTCGTCCCGTTATCTCAGAAATTCATGATATTTCAGTTTATTCCTTACACCCACCAGCGTTCCAGCCCTATCAGTGTTGAGAACTCATTCGTACCAGGTCTGGCATACATTCCAACATTCTTACATACCAGCAACGTGAGTTTCCTATTAAAGTTCATGAATAGGATAAACATGGCTGTTCTATGGCTATATGATTATATAGATTTATATATATATATAAGGCTTAAATTCATTACACAGTGCCCTCCTTGGGCCTACTGGTAACTAAGAAAGGATTACTGCATCACCAATTATAGAAGTAATTCTACATGCCTATGCTCATTTTTTAAGTAAAAGATAGCCCATTTTAATTAAACACTGAACCATCAAATTGATGTAAAAGTTAAATAATGGGTACGGCTCCTGACAAATGCCCTGCTATGTGTTCATGTAGAGCTTGTATATGAGTGTAAGTAAGCAACTGTTGATTGCAGTAGCTTTAAGTTTATTCCATAGTTTTATCTGGGAATGCAGTCAAAGACTTAATTAAAATCATAGAATGGATGTTGGTTTTGGGATATATTTCTCTGCTAGATGATTAAGCACTGATCAGTTGTACTATGATTTGCTCTAAAGCCACCTTGTTCCTCTGCCAGGGTGTTTTCTGAGACCAACCAGTTTAATAGCTTCCAGTACAGATATCTGGCATAGTTTTTACTGATTTTGTTTAATAAACGGAGTGAACAATAATTAGTAGGGTGATCTCTATTTTCTTTCTTATAAGTATGAATAATTATTGCTAAACCCCAATCATTTGGAATTCTAGCTAAGTTGACAATTATATATCAAGCATGAAACCTGTACTGGGGCCCACCATTTAAGATTCTTTTTAATTATCTCAGAAGAGATGGAGCCTAGTCTGGGTGCTTTCCATGTTTCAGCTGTTTAGATACTTCTGGGATCATCACTAAAGGCCATTATTGGAACAACTCAGCCCCCTCTACTGGAAGTGGGAAAATACAGCTGTGCATATAGCTGCTATGTAAATAGCTTATGTAATCAGTACTACATCTCTTTGGTACACCTCTCTTTTTAATTGTTTTTCAATAATTTATACTGCTTTTGACTTTGTATAGTTCTCTAATAGAGTATATGGATGAAGTTCATCCTATTTTTGTTCAAACCATGGTTTTGAATTATGGAAAAGGGAGGATTGCTTACATTACTATAACTGTATACTAATAGTTACTATATAGTAACTATTGCTATAAATATATAGCAATGGTGGATTCCTGAAGGGTGGGGAGATGCAGCTACTGTACATTCTGAAATAAGAGGGGTGGAGGGAAAAGATATGGTGGTTGGTGTCTCAGTACTATCAAGAAATGAAACAAAAGTGTGCTAGCCAGTTCCATCAACTTGTGAGAGGTCCAGCTTCCTAAAAGCAAGGATTAGGAATATAATCAGTTTACTAAGTATTATTAATAAGTTAGATACTTATTTTGGAAATTGGACTGGATAAATCAGGAAACATATTTGCCAAGAACTAGGCTGGGTTTAGGTTGGGGAGATCACCATGGACCAGTAACTATTTATGTTACTTTATAGAGAAACACATATTAGTCCCCAGAGGAGACCTGTATATGGAATTCATTGACTTCATAACAGCCTTTAACTCTGTTTCTAGAGAACTAATGTGGAACAAATTCAAGATCTCATAGGCACTTCTTAAAATGTTGAGTGATAATACCTATATCTAAATATATCTTTACAACCAAGATCAGTTTTCTGCTGTCATGCCTGTTTTCCAACAGTGATAAATAAGGGTATATTTTAGCTCCTTTACTATTTAATATTTATTTTAGTGGTATAGTGGAAAAAAATCACAAAACTGGAATATCACCTGCCAAGTCTGGCTGGTAGACCTGTTGTGTTACCTTTATGTGCAGATGATGTTACCGCAACTTCTTCTATTGGATTGAAGACAGCATTAAGATTTGCCTTCTATTGCATGGAAAATATCCTAGTTATTAACTTTAAAAAAATAAAAACGATGGTCTTTTCACAGAGATCCGCTAGATATAAACATAGATAGCAAATTGATGTGAAAGTTAACTCCTGGGCTATCTCTAAGTCTGTCCTAGGGAAGGCAACTTGAAGCCTGGGGAATTCCACCACTGGCCCAAACCACAGGGAGCAGCATAAGCAGGGAAGCTGCTACACAGCAGAGAGTCTGATAAAGCAACAGCAGTCCCAACTGATCCCTATGGCCCAGTCTCACAAGTAGAGTCTCACACCTGGCTATCTGTGAGGCACTGCCCTGACAACCTTCAGAGTCTTCTGAAAGACCTTAGCCATTCCTCCTCCCCTGCACTGGGCTCACAGCTGTTGTCTCACCTGGAACCCAGCTGGGGACCCTCTCCACCTCCACACCCAGCCAGGTCTTGGTGATACATGCCAGGGCATCCATCTCATCCAAAATTAAATCCTGGCTGAAATGAGCCTTATTAGAGAGCAACCTGGCATTAAGCAGCAATAGCCACCTAAGGCTCAGTGACTGCCCTTGGGGGCAAGGACACAGTACTGGTACAAGACATCAGGCCTGTGTTCCCCATAAGCAGCCCATCCCCTTACTTCCTCCATATCTCCCGTTACTCATCATCACTGCAATATTCTTGCCTGCCCCTACCTCCGCAATACCTAACTCTTCCCAAACCCATCCCCCTCTTCTCCTGGATCAAGGGCTCCATCTACACAACAAATCCATGCTCTCAATAGGCTGGTCAGTTAGCACCAGGTGCTGGAGGCCTAGTGAGATACCGCCATGTCTGGAATTGAAGTTGAAGTTGAAGTTACACAGTTTGTTCAAAAGGAGCAGAAGCAGTCGAAAGAGGGGAGGAGTTGCACTATAAGTTAAAGATATTAATTTCTCTCAGAAGAACAAGTGAATGAACTGCTATAGAGAATATCTACATATTAAATCTAATATTGAAATAAGTAGAACAAATAAAAACAGTATCATTGTTGGTATCAACTATTACCATCCAATCTAGAAAATGTGTATTATACTTTCCAAAAGCAAACTGCAGATCTTTGAAAAAGAATGAAATAGTAATGGGGACTGTAATTACCCAGACCTCAGATATGTACATAGCCATCATGCTGTTTCCTTTCAAGGTAGCAGTATTTTGCAGAGTTCAGAAAAGGACTAAGAAATAGTAAGTCAAAGAAATTAAAGGCATGAGAAAAGCAAACAGCTAAAATTAGTCTGCACCAACAACCTTTAGTATACCTCTCTATACTTTCCCATCTTCCCTTCATACATTGCCTATTCTTCTTTACCCTTCCACCTCTCTCTTTCAGGATTTCATCAACTCCAGTTACACTTTTGTCAGTCTTCCTCTGTCACTTGACTCATTCTATCTTAATGTATTGGTCTTATAGTTTGATCCCCATTCATTCTTTCTCCATGACTAAGTGATCTCAAAGTACTTTTTTCAACTCAAGTTGAAAACTCAAGTCCTGTCTTCATTCATTGAGCACCCATTCATGCTTGACCCTATCTCTTCTTGTTTTACCACCCACACTTATTAAGTATCCCATTTCCACTGCATTCAACCTTTTATGTTTCTCCTGACATTTCCAGCTGTCACTTCCAAATAACAGAGCAGAAGCAGGCTCTTATATACACCCATTCTTTTGACAAACATTAATTGCTCACAATACACCACATACCGCCTATAACCTTTCTAATGGTATTTTTCCATTTCCCCATCTTTAGTAAACATTTCACAAAGATGAACAATTTCATCCACTTGCTCTAGTTTTTCTCAATGTATGTTTAACTTGCAATTTTCTCTCCATTTTCCCTTTAAACACCACTTCCATCTTTGATGCATTAAGTTTCAGATTCATACTCCTCTTTTCACCATTAAGTATCTAACATTCACTACAAATCATTCAGACCCTCAGCCAATATATGGCATAATCCACATACAGAAGTACAAGTACTGTATATTAACATCCCCAACCAACAAACTTTAATGTTAACCCAAGTGAACACACAATCAACCAAAAGGACATCACCCATCCTTGTCTTATTCCTGGCTCAGTGCTGAACTATTTGCTAAGTATTCTGTCTATTTGCAGGAATGTTTTACGTTCATGGTGTTCTGCATTCAGCAATCAACTTTCAACTTCATATTTGCAAAAAATTCTATAATTCAGCCTTTTCACTTTATCAACCAATTTATCTAAATCAATGTACAATAAACCTACCTTCTCACATTCAGATTTTTCTCAGTGGCTTGCTGCAGAGCCAAAATTTGGTCTGCAGATTCTTGCCTGGCGTAAAGCCACATTGAACTTCCCAAATTTGGCCATTGCTACATTGGTTACCCCTTCCATCATTCTGCCAAACACTTTCCTGGGCACACATAACAAACCTGTAGTTTTTGCCTTCCCCCTTGCTAGTTTGTTGTGCCCATTTGGGCTTTAGGGGTGCGCTCATACACTTTCAACACAGACCACTTTGGTATGGTCCAATGCAAGATATGTTCACTAACCCAGCACCCAGGAACTCCTCTCTGAGGTTCCAACTTAACAGACTCAGCTCTTAAAGCTCTTAAGTAAGCTCCATCCTCCAGGAATGTTTCTGTCAGTATCAATTTGAGGAGGCTCCAGTTTTACCAATTTTTGGCAAAACCCCACAGGAATTCCTCAAAACATTAATTCTTTAAAACCTTAATAATCATGTTTAATTTGAAAATGAAGGGAAAAGATAGCATTTCTATATAAATTACATCGTTACTCTGTTTAAACTGGTAGCTTGGCCATCAGGAAGTATTCAAGATAACTTTTTCAGTGAAATCTCAGTCCTTCAGTTTTTGGAAGGAATAGAACAAAATGAGCAATAAGATAGAAGGGCATGTATAATCTTGCTTATTTCTCTAGGGAACAGTTCACTGAAGGCACATGCTGTTCAAAAGGTTTTGAATGATGACTGGAATAGCAGATTGAAAAGATTCTTGTGAATGTGATGCTCAAACCCTTAGTCGGCAAGAATGTCCAGATAAAAATGCAATATTTTGCCTTCAGCAAAATTCCAAAGATTAAAGAAGGAGAGCTTGCCACTGCTCTGAACAAAATAATAAAAGTTTCTGTTAGTCCCTTATAATGTCCTATATATTTTGAATATAGGCTATATTTTGAATTTTGCTACTATATATGGTTTTATATATGGTTTTGTATTGTTTTTACTGTTTTAAATTGTTGTATTGTTTTGCTGTTTTTATATTGTTTTCAACTGTTTGTGAGCTGCCCAGAGTCATGTACTGAGATAGGCAGCTATATAAACTTGATTGATTAATTAATGAATAAACATTTAATACCAAACTTTGTTAGATTGCTGGGGACAGACATATTCAGTCAATGGTCCAAGTCCTATATGCATTCCTGAACAGATTATTGCAGCTCTCTTCCCCTTAAGCTTATCATGTCCAACACCAAGCAGCATTTATTTACATTTATGGTATGTGCATTTAAATGTACCCTTCCCCCACAACTTTTGTCATGTGTATGCTAAAAAGGATTGAAACATAGTCTTATTGAGATATTTTTCACGTGCCAAAGGGAGAGGTTTTTCAGTGACTCCTCTTTTATCTTAACCATTGTAGTGAGAAGGGGAAGCCAAACCTCCTCCATTTATACATAAAGCTCTACATTACTCCTGCACACCTTGGAGAAAAGAAAGGTTTTTCCTGCCTGTTTTATAATGCTAGGTGGGAGAAAGGCAGCATCCCATACATTAACACCAATCAGCAGTAGATTTGATACCTTCTCAAATTGTTTCATTTAATCAGAAGACGAGGAGAATATCCAAAAAGAAGAGGATTCAGAGTAAGGAAGGGGAGAACTGGCTGCAACTGGATGAGAGAGGCTCAAACATCAGTGGGGTAGGCAGTCACCAGGGCCCCATTATTTTTTTAATTTCTTGAACCTATTTCTGTGCCACATTTCTTCTAAAACAAAAAATAAAGCCAGCAGCAAATTCAAATAAATCCTTTTATCCTAAATCAAATAGGATAATCCATATGCAAATAAAAATCAGAACAAAAATGCATAGGTTTCAGCTGCAGATGACTTATGCATATACAGTAGAACCAAATAATATTTTTTTCTTTAAGTTCTTGGTAGTCTTCCATTAACAGATAATGATTTTGAATTTACAGTTTTCTTAAGCTATAGAAATTTTTTCTATGGAAAATATTTTTAACACCAGCAAATCCTCTCCTCTTTCTTGCTTCCCTTGCCCACACCAGCAAAAATACATTGCAGGTCAGTCATCTATTGATTTATCAAAGGACAAATAATGCCAGACACATCTTATACCAATTTTGTTTATCTCTTCAATAGTCCAACTTGATGTCAGTTACTATTTAGCATGGCCAATAGTACTGATGTACAATGTCAGCTCTTACTCATTACTGAAACCAGTTTTTTCTAATTCTTCTACCAGTGGCAAAAACAATGAAGGGTTTTCCTGGCTATAGTTGACTAAAAGAAACCAGATGAAGCATAGAACAGAAAATATGCTTGTGTCTATGGTTGCTTACATATTCAGAATAGTCTGAATGTTGCATGAATTCAGACCACTGAAAAGATTACTTCATAATACATGTACAAACATAGATGTAAAAAGAGTGATAGGATTTTGTTGGCATGAGGAAGGAAATATAGCTATTACTGTACTCCTGTTATTTTTCACAATTAGTACTGAAGGGTCCTTGTGAACAAAAAATCAATATCAAAACAAAATTACAACAGGATTCTTAATTTTATTTCAGAATCGTATGCAGAATGAAATTGTTCTTATGATCAAAAGCCTTCATTAAATATACAGAAGGAGAGCATATGTGAAGCTCAATATATTTCTTTAAAGGGATAACTACAGTGATTTCTCAAAGTAGATATATTTATCCTGATTATATAGGATGACATTTGGGAAGTCCCATGAAATAAAAAGATTATCAGGAATTCTTAACAGCTTAAAGAAGCTAAGCAGTTTTCAAAGCCTATTCTAAAGAAGAAGCTGATTTCTCAAGTTTGTGCCCCTGAAGATAAAGTAAAATATATCACAAACAAACTAATTCTGGAGATGAATGGGGATGGGAGTGTTCAATATACACATTTGCCTGGTGAAGAGTGCTTGAAAGCCTGAAAGCATTCTTCTTTTTTGCTCTGTTTTGGCTGTTTCTAATAAATGATTGGTCTACTATGAATATTGTAGATATTTTTTTCAGAGCCCATGGTGGCTTCCACTATTTTTTATTCAGCCTTATCCTCCTGCAAAAGAGCAGTTCATACCACACACCCAGGTATCAAAAATACTCACAAAAAGACAAGATATGGCAATGCAGACTAGCCCCCCCCACATTGCCAATATACTGGTGACCATGCATCTGCCCCAGCTACATCTTTAGAGCTCATATGTGCATACACCATGCCTGAACTGGCAGTATGTAGCCATCACCACCAAGTGCATTGGTAGTAGCCATTTTGCACCACCTGAAGTTTCTGGATACTCTTCAAGGGCAGCCCCGCATAGAGAGCATTCCAGTAGTCTAACCAGGAGATGATCAGGGCATGAGTGACTGTGAGCAGGAGTTGTGAGTCCAGGAGGACCCGCTGATTGCACACAGGATCTGTTTGGGGCAGTGTGACCCCATCCAGTACCAAAGATGGTAAAGTCCTAGAACAGAGGGGCTCAAAACCCAAAGCCATTTAGTCTTGCCAGGGTTCAGTTGAAGCCTGTTGTTCCCCATCCAGACCCTCACAGCCTCCGAACACCGGGATAGGATGGCCACAGCATTGTTAATTCGCCAGGGGCAGAGATGCACAATTGAGTATCATCAGCATACTTACGATACCTCATTCCATGGCAACGGATGATCTCACCCAGTGGTCTCATGTAGATGTTAAATAGGAAAGGAGAGCACCCCACATAGCAGGGGCTGAGGACAGGATCTCTCCTCCTCAATCTCCACCAACTGGAACTGACCCCATAGAAAGGAGGTGAACCAGCATAACACGCCCAATCCTCTGATTGGTCCAGAAAGATACTATGGTCAATGGTATTGAAATTCACCGAGAGGTCAAGTAAGGTAAGGATGGACGCACAACTACCATCCCACCCACAGCAGAGATCATCCAAAAGTACGACTAATGCTGTTTCTGTACCATACCCAGATCTGAACCCTGACTGAAAAGGATCTAGATAGACGCGGTGGCACAAGGGCTTAATGACGCTAGAGTTTGCTGGTCAGAAATGGTCAGCACTCCAGCGGTTCGGGCCCGGCTCCATAGGACGGGGTGAGCTCCTGTCCCTTGTCCTAGCTCCTGCCCACCCAGCAGTTCGAAAGCTATTCCATCTGCAAGTAGATAAATGGGGACTCCCATTTAGATGGGAGGAACCAGCGGTGCTGCGTGGGGGAGCAAAATACCGGTGCTGGCCGAACTCCGAACGCAGCTGGCACGAGGGACGAGTGATGCGAGCAGCGAGAAAGATCTATGGAGGAGGAAAAAAGCCCGGATGACCCCCTAGCGACCCCTGCTGGTCACATAGCATAATAGCACTAATTGTAAGATTTCTCACTGTTAGGTTTATATATATATATATACTTTGTGAGCCGCCCAGAGTTCCCCATTGGGGGGAGATGGGCGGAGAATAAATCGAATGTATAAATAAATAAATAAATAAAATAAATAAATAAATAAATAAATAAATAAAAATCTACTTCATCCAAGGCCCTCTGAAGCTGCTGCACAACCACCTTCTCAATCACCTTCCCCAGAAAAGGGAGGTTGGATACTGGATGAAAATTGTCCAGTATTGTGGGGTCTAGCAATGGCTTCTTGAGGAGGGGGTAAACCAAACCCTCTATAAGAGGTGAAGGAACAACCCCCTCACTCAGAGAAGAATTTACAATCACTAGAACCCACCCACACAACACCCCCTGGGCCTCTTTCACAAGCCAAGAGGGGCATGGATCTAAGGAGCAGGTCCACTTCCACAGGTCCAACAGGTTCAAACTGTTCCCAGATAACTGGACAAGACTCCACCCTAGGCATCTCCCCCCCAGGCATCTCCCCCAGACCTGCAGCAAAGCTAATATCCAACTGCGAATGAATCTGAGTGATTTTATCTGGCAGATTCTGAGCAAATTCCTCTGCACAACAATGGAAAAAGTTCTCTAGCTCCCCTTTACCCAAGAAGGCTCATATCACCTGGAACAGGGCTGTAGGGCAGCAATCTGGATGCAATACGGGTGGAGGAATTTTGTCGCTTCACCACCCTTATTGCCACAAGGTAGGCCTTAATAGCGGCTCTAACCTGCCTTCAGTCAAGTTCATCCCAAGATGAGTGCCAGCAACACTCTAGACATCTCTCATTTCATCTCCCTCAACCCCTCCATAAACCATGGGGAGTGACGGGATCCATGAGAGGGGAGAGGTTGTGTAGACATGATCCGATCCAAAGCCTCAGCTGCCCCTTTATTCCAGGCAACAACCAGGGTTTTGGATGGGCCATGCAGCAGACCAGCAGAAATGACTCCCATCTCCCTCTGGAACCCATCCAGGTCCATCAGTCGCTGGGAGGTGGACCAATCTAATGGGTCCAGCCTCTCTGCAGTGGAGAGTGGTGCCAGAGAATCCCATGGTAATCAGGGTGTGATATGACTATGACAAGGGGGATACCAACAGCTCTCCCAATTGCAAATCACATAGCCACTGCTCTGACAGGAACACCAGATCTGGTGTGTGACCACTGTCCTGTGTCAGGCTCTGGATGACCTAGGAAAGGCCCATGGCCATAATGGTGGCCATGAACTCCTAAGCCTCCTCAGACTCCACTCCCAGAGAAGGCAGATTGAAGCCCCCAAGACCATAAGTCTGGGGAATTCCACCACCAATCTAGAGATGGAATCAAGGAGCTCAGGCAGGGAGGCTGCTATGCAGTAGAGAGGCTGGTACAACAGCAATAGTCCCAACTGACCCCTAGAGCCCAACTTAATGAACAGGGTCTCACATCTGGTGACCTGTGGGGCAGCACTCCTGAAAGCCATAAGTGATTCTCAGAAAACAATCGCCACACCACCATCCCTGCCCCTGGTTCTCGGCTGGTGCCACACTCGAAACCCAGGTGGCCACATTTCCAAGAAAGGTACCCTCCCTTCCAGGCCTAGTCTCATCATAAACAGATTATCAGATGAGAGACCATAGTAAGCCAAAGCTATTTGTCTCTTCCAAGAGGAAGTGAATTTGTTGACCAGGATAATTTGAGCTAGGGACCACTCCTTCCAGACTTGTTTCAGCTAGTATTAGCTGGTAGATTCTCATTCTGACTTCTATACAGCTTACCTTTAGTTACTAGAGAAATGCATTTGCTACTGATGGGCACACCGGGCATGGTTCTCAGGAATTTGGACTGAATAGATTCTAATGTGGATATACCTTGATAAGTACAGAGCTAAGCAAAATAGAGGAGGCTTACCACTTTTTGTTTAAATAATTAGAGCACTGCCACTACACAAATTATAGCCTTTGTAGCTTTTGCATTTTAATTATTACACTGGTGAATTTTTGTGCCTAAACTGAGAGGTCACTGATCTGATGTTTCCAACAAGTAGAAGAAGATACCTAGATATAGAAGAATTTGACCAGGCCAACTTGGTTGTTATTAATTTTCCAGTTATGTGGACTGGTATTATGATGCTTAGAAAAAATTACCACCTTTGTTTTGAAATAATTAATTTCCAGTTTTTCATATTGACAATATAATAACACACATGGGGATTGCTGCAAACCACCTTGGACACAGATAAAATGACTTTGTCACCGGCATATAAGAACCTGGGAATTGCCCCCTCTAGAGATGATAATGTACTTGCAGCTACCTGCCCAAAAGACTCTTTAAAATTGATAATGGAATATAGAGAGCAGTATAGTTCATTATCTGAATATCAGATAAATAAGAACAAACTCAAATTATGACATAGGACTTATCTGAGGAAGAAAAACAGTATTTACAGCAAATAGGCTTCAACGTTATTGCTAAAAAATTAGGTATCTGGGAATTTATTTAATAAAATTCATAATGATTTATTTAAGATCAATTACTTCCAGACTTGGAGAAGTATAATGGTAGACATTTCAAGATGGAGAAATTAAAACCGGTTAGGAAAATTGCATCAGTAAAAATGAACATTTTGCTAAGGTTCTTTTTTTTGTTGTTCTAAATTATTACAGTAAGAATTAAAGATAAGGCACTAAATGACTAGCAGAGACAAACTAATAATTGTATATGGTCTAATAAAACACCCAGGGCAAAGCTTAAGATTTTACAAGATTCAAAAGAACAAGATGGATTGGCAGTACCAAATTTTAAATTGTACAACCAAGGTGGTTGCTTAGCTTGTATTATAGCACCTTATGGCTGAATTGTTTCTCTGGAAGGAGCAGATGATTTGCACAAAGATCTTTGTAGAAAAATACAATCTATAAGGGGTCATTCAATAATAAGTAGCATTTTAAATGGGAGAAATACAGAAAATACAGAAAATAATTAATGCAGGTTTATCACCTCTTGCTTCAATATTAAACATTTATTTTCATGTAGAAGAATGTACAGAGAAATTTGATCTGTGGAGGTATAATAATTTGTATAGATTGCAAGACTTAATAAAACAAAGATGAGATTCTTTGAGATTTTTACTTCAGAATGGCCAAAATCACCTCATTGGTTTCAATATCTACAAATAAGCAGTATAATTCTAAAGGAATTAGAAACACAAGGTTAGAAGTTTGACTGAATTCAAAAAATTTATCACCCACTAAAAATTCAGATCATCTACACTGAGGCTTATTTGTAAGTTGCTGGCGAAGTACTATTCAGAAACTGAACAAGTCAAAGAGCGTATGATTGAATGGATGCAGAATTTAAATAGAACAATTGACACGCAACAATGAGAATACAAAGTTAATTTTACAATGCTTGTAAATTTTTCTATCTCCTTTTTTTCTTTTTCCGTTCTTTACAGAAACAATCCAAGGAAAGTTTCTGTAAATCTAATTTAAAAAACAAAGAAAGAAACTGGGAATTGCCATTTAGCAAAAAAAAACCCTCTATACATTGCAATTGTTATAAAAATGAAACAATAACAGGACCAAAATGTAATCTATCTGATTCCTTTATAGGTAGGAATAGAGGCTGCTAGGTTGTTGTTTTGAGTGTATTTAGAGTGCAGAGAAGTGTTTTTGTAGAGCACCTTTTCTTCCTTCATTATCAAGTGAAGGAGACAACAGTATGCAGATCAGGCAAAAGATTTCCTGCAAAACCTTCATGGGGAATTGAGTCAAAGCCTGCCTTCAGGTTGATGAAGATGGTGAAGAGATTCCCCATGAGACGCCAGAGTATTTCTCAACTAGATGCTATAGTGTAATACATTGGTCAGTATTTGAATAGCCTCTTCTGAAGCCAATTTCTTCTGTGGCTAAGAAATCATGAAATTTATAATAGAAATGTTTGGCTATAACTTTGCTGATAATGCTTAACAGGCTGATTAGGCAACAGCTGGCTGGGCTGGATTTCTCATGTTTCATGTTGCAGTGCCTGCCCTCTGGAATAGCATCCCACCCGAGATCTGTATGACTTCCGCCCTGAAAAAGTTTAAGTTCTTAGAAATCTGACTGTTTCCCAAGGCCATGGGTTAGGGTAGGTGATGAACCCCTTATGGTATTTTATCTGTTAATACATTTTTTTTCTCAAGATACTCTTCTTGTTTTAAAGTTGTTTTAAAGTTGTTTTAACTATTTTAATGTTGTATGCTACCCAGAGTCTTTAATAAAGAAATAAACTGGTATTATTATATTTTATTATTACTATTACTACACTTTTTGGGCATCTCAAAGGAGTTGTCCATTTACATAAATAGAGGTCCATTATGGCTGCCCACAATTTGGGGTTTATTTTTAATAGTTCTGAGCAAATCACATCTACCCCAGCCACTGCCATTTTTCAATTAAAGTTTGAAGTTTGAGGATTTCTGGAGATGGGGCCTAATCAAGAGGTAAGGAAAAGGTGGGCATGGGCCTAGGGCTCTGTTATGCTGAAAACATCATTAAAGTTAAATCTCAGGCGAACTTGAATTCTGAACACCAGAACTGGGGTGTGGGTATTGTGTCAGAGACAAGGTGCCAAAACATGGTGTTATTTTTCTCCTGGATTGCCTAAATCAGTTTTTCCCAAATGGCCATTAATTAGCAGAAGCATATTTCCTTGGATTGCTTCTTTGTTTGCCAGATGATGAAAAATAAGAAGGTATGAATGAACTCTGAATGTCCAAGTTCCACCCAAATAAAGATTGGGAAGCTAATTCTGGCAGTGGGGATTTTCGTACCTTAAACAATTTGTCCTCCTAGAGTTATTGAAGCTATAGTGAGAAACAATATAATTAGCCCCTTTCCTTCCCAGAACTCAGCATTACTTCCAAACAAACAACTCAACAACCCAGGGAGGGATGAGCCCACACAGGAATTCCATGGCAGCTTGCTCTCACTCCAGTCTGCTGACAAGTGAATGATCCCTCATGGCATCACTGACCTGCTTTGCCTTATCCAAATCTTGCATTTATTAATGAGAAGCTTGATGTGCTGCATCATCTGCCTATGTATCTGCTGAAAGGCAGCTTCCCCCAGGTGGAGAGAGGACTATTACACCACTTTAGAAATAACCTAAAATGCCATTTCTAGCCAGGAATCTGAAATCCCTCATAGCCTCTCCCATGTCTGCTGATTCTTCTACATACAGTATGTATTACAGACTGTCCAAATATTGCTTGTTGTTAAAAACAGCACGAACAGGGTCTTGCTGTTTTAACAAGAACAGATGGGTCTCTCACAAGGCAATTACTTTTTCTCTATGCCAGATATGTCCCAATTTAGAAGCAACTGAGTAGCTTCCCTGAACTTTTCACAGGAGCAGAATTCTAATACAATTCAAAACTTCAATTATTCTGTTCATGTTACTTAAAATGAGGAATTATTTGGAATATTTCCAGATTGATCCAAAACTTTGTATGTGTGATTTTATCATCAAACCTCTGCTCTGTAGCATAAAACACAGGCAAGTTGTTAGGAGTTCCAAGTGGAAAGTGAGATCAACTCCAGTGTAGCCTTCAGCAATGACCACCAGAGCAAATGTGATTTTCTTCTCAAAGTTCTTAACAAACTACTTATAGGAGGTCAGCAGGAGGATTCTTGGGGTCCCAGAGTTAAGAAGGTTCTAGGTTATCCAGAATAACACTACTAGCCAACATCCTGAGGATGCACTAAGCATAGAAAAATATTGACATCACCATTCTTACCTTGATGCCATAGGCCCTAATGTGGCTTATACCCACTTTTGATCATCCTCATTCCTTATCTTTCACCAGTGTTTCCCAGGCATCTTCTTAAGTCCTCTCTGAGTTCTTTGTTAAAAGGCCAGTTAGAAACAAATCTATTTAGCACCCTTTCTCCATGATCCTGAGTTCAACCAGGTTCCTCACAGAGTTGCCTATTTAATCACTGGGAAATTCTCCCAGTGCCTGCTGGAAACCAATCAGATCCATAACATGTTTGGGATGGTCAGCTTGATGGGTTCATCCCCCTTACAGACATCAAAGATGACTGTGAGTTCCAAGGCAATAAGATAATGATCTTATCATGACAGTGGACTAATATCCTCTATCTTACAAATCAGTTCCTCTGAGGTGAATACCAGGTCCAGCGTGGCCTCATATGTGAACTGGTATCACGATTTCTTGGAACACGTCCATGATTGCCAAGGCAGTCATGAATTCTTCATCATCCATTACCCCTCCCCCAGGGCATGGAGGTTAAAACCTCCCAACAAAAACAGCCTGGAGGAGTCAGCTGGAAATGAGGGCAAGGAACCTAAAGAGAGAGCCTAAGTAGCATAGGGGATGATATGCCAGCAAAACTTGCAGCTTGTCCCAAGTATCCAATTTCATGTAGAGGACCTCACATGCCCACCTGTGGAACAATATGTAAGGTTTGCCCTGTTTGACAGAGAAACTCCCGTGACACGTGTGGTTCACAAAAGAGGTTTACTCATGCGTAACGTAGCAGTCACAAGCAAAACCAGGACTGGCTTGGTACAATTGCATCACTCGTTATATTCCCCCCTTCCCGCGCTTTTTTCGCCCCGCGATCGCGTTACCGCTGCGGATTATCGGCCCCCCAATAATCCCTCTTAATTGTCCATGATGACAGGTTCGGTCAGGGTCCATTGTCCTTGATTGACAGTCCCCCCCCGGTTTGGGTTGGTCCCCCCCGTTACGTGCAAGCCCGAGGGTTCTGCGTTGCGCGGCGATCTTGTTTCGCTGCCTGCGGCCCTGTTCATTGTTGGCTTGCGCCGTTATCAGTGTAGAGTTAAAACTTCCGCTGCGGTTTTCCTGTTTGGCTGGGCGCAGGTGGCCCGTTAATTAGCGGCGCTTTCAGTTCCTCTTTCCCTCGCTAGCTGCCGCCGGTGGAGTTCGCGTGGTCTGGCTGCGAGCTTCCCCGAAGCCCCGTGCTGACCGAACCTGACACAATATACCTGGTCACTATCAGATTCTCATGAATTAGTAATATTATCCCTCTACCCCTACTGTGGGAGAGCCACTTTGGTGCAGTGGTTAAGGCACCAGGCTAGAAACCGGGAGACCAGGAATTCTAGTCCTGCCTTAGGCACGAAGCCTGCTGGGTGATCTTGGGTCAGTCATTCTCTCTCAGCCCTAGGAAGCTGGTAAGGGCAAACCACTTCTGAAAAACTTTGCCAAGAAAACTGCACGGACTAGTCCAGGCAGTTGCCAGGAGTCAAAAACTGACTCAAAGGCACCAAAAAAGAAAATTGTGGGAATGCTTACAGAATAGGCACTGAGTCATCACGACCATTAATTATTTTTTAATGCATCTCTCAATAATAGTATGATAACGGTCAGTTCAGAAAATTCTTGTAAAAACTATAGCACTTCATTCTTCCTCTCATTTGACTGCATAATCCTTGGAAATGCATGGTATTCCTTTGTTGATAAAAAGAATAATATGTTGATTAGCCTACATGATTTTTTTGAAAAAGGGTAGAGCAGATGAAACTGCTATATGAAATGCTTTGTCAGCTTTATACAGCAAGAATCCTACAGGGTATGCAGTAATCTTGAGCCTGCTAGATAAAATAATGCAAAAGATTTGCAAGCCCAGCATGTATTTTTCTTCTCAAACTCTGAAACTTCTTAGTCTTTCATTTGGCAAACAGCAGAAAAAAGTTCACAATGGGAAAGTGGGGAACAAGGAAACATAAACGTAACGTGATAAACATAAACCAAACTAGAGTAATTTAATGGGAAAATCTCCTTTATGATGACTACATAGACACATAACAAGAATACAGAAGTGCTTTGCCATTGCTTTCTTCTGGGATGTTTCTTAAACTTCCCAGTCTAGCCTACACTTCTGGGATTCCCTGGTGGAGCTTCTGTTCGCCACCCTTACTGCCATGAGGTAGGCTCTAACAGTGGCTCTAGCCTGTGTGTGGTCAGGTTTGCTCTTCACTGTTTGCCAGCAGTGCTCTTAAAAATACGTGGGCCTTGGTAATAAGAAAATAATTCTGCAGCTCATCCTAACTGGAGACATCTGAATGAGGTGAGCAGTACAAATCCACTAGAATTGTATTGTTAAATTGGAAAAAAAAATCAGTGACCATTAAAACTCCTGAGTTTACATCAGGCTGCTAGTATGAATGTTTGGAAACCTTCCTAATATTTAAGTTTGGAATCTTCTATCTTTTTACCTGAGAATGAAAGACTCAGCTCTATGGGAATTGCATCTGAGAAAACATGCATAGGATGATACTATTAAACAGTTATAGTTTCTACAGTGAATGAAAATTTGGGGCTTGCAACCCTCTCCAAGGTTTCTAGTCCTAGAGGCCAACCAGAATAAAATTCTGAAAGCTATCCTAAGTATGCCTAGGTATATGCTACCCTTTTTCTCCATTTAGAAACTGGGATAATCTCCATAACAGCAATGAGAGAGAGAGAGAGAGAGAGAGAGAGAGAGAGAGAGAGAGAGATCTATGATATGGATCGATCTATTATCTATCTATCTATCTATCTATCTATCTATCTATCTATCTATCTATCTATCTATCTATCTATCTCAAGAGGTGGGGCTTGCCTCATCTAGAATAGCCACAGCATGCTTTTTGGAACTGATGCTGGCTGATCTGTCCCTTAGTACATGGGCTAGATCTGCCCATCAGCTATTAGCATATGGCTTTCCACTGACCAGGCTCAACTTTCCTCTTTCATGGCAAAGGAGGTAATAAAGAAGCCTGTTTATGATTGTGCAATTCAATTAGCTATTAGTACCCTGGTGAGTAATAAGGTGTCACCTTGGTTCCCTTTAATTAAACATCCTCATTGCTATGACAAATATCAATTCTGAATTTTCCAGTGAGAAAGGCTTTAACTCAGTGGTGAATACAGCTGATGCCACCTGCAGTTCTGGAAGGCAGGTTTCAAAATATTCCCCATCATTCATGCCTTTGTCCACATGGAGCAAATGTGACTAAGGATCTCTTCTGGTTTGTTTCTGCAAGGCCCTGTGAAACATTTCTGTCACCTGTCTTGCAGAACAACATGTATTGGCCAAGCCATTTATAAAATCATTTTTCTTCTGTCTTCTACTAATATTTAGAAAATCTGTAGGGTTTGCAGCTTTTTGTAGGGAGGAATGTATGCAAACACAGTTTCAAGTATGCTTATGTTTCTATCTTGTTTTGTCTGGTTTCTTCCTGTTTATTTTCCTGATTTGATTTGATTTTACTTGTGCTCGCACAACTGAAATGAAAAATCACTCTCTTTCATTTACAGTGAATGGCTTAAATGGAAGCCTTCCAGCTCCATCAGGTTGTGGATATTCTTTCCTTCTGCTGCCAACGTTCTTCCCTGCTGGGTTTTCCTAGGCCGTTTCCTCATTTTTTCCTGCCCTGGTCAAGGGGCATTCAAACCCCTCATTTATCTTCTCTGAAGCTAATCAGATTCACCTAGCAGCACAAGTGAGCAGTAATTGCTCTGCAGCTAAATTTATGTGGGAGGGAGCTCAAGAAAGAAGCCAGGCATTTTATAAACAGTCCTACTTATTACAGCCTAATTACAGTACAGCATATCAATCAGGATGGCTACTTCTAAACATGTATTACGTACAGTATATAAAGCACACAGATGTAGCTCAGGATATATTTTTGAAAGGAGGCACCAATGTTGCTTCTTTTTGTACGGAACAGTTCCTGCAGGAAAACAGCCATTAAATCAAAGTGAGGATAAATGTGAGATGATAATCTCTTTCTTATAACAAAACATAGTAAAGCCTCCCTCAGACGTCAGCTGAGCCTTACAGATTCCTGTTCATTATGGGGACAGGAAGCATGCCTACTCAGAGACGTTAAAGGAGTAGAGTGGTTCTAAAAAACGCTACCCATCCAATTTCTCCTTGATTATAGCAGGCTCTTAATTCCTTGCTTTTGGTTGAAATCTGATGTTATCAGTTTTCCATCTTGCTGCAGACAGTTCAGCAGAGTTTCCAACCTTTTTTGTTTTTCTTTAAACAGTACCCATTTGTGCCAGGACATACTATGTTAATGCAAAGAAAGATTCTTTAAATCATTATAAGGCTATACTGATATTAACCATGTTTAAGTTATGCATTCTTTATGCTAAACAGTAGCTTAGGAAAGAAGCTATTGCTTTACAGGAACCAGGATGGGATTATCAAGAATAACTCAAATGACATTAACCCTCTTTTTTGGATAAAGTAACCAGCTTAGTTAAGCATGAGAAAGTGGTGGACATAATATATCTTGACTTCAGCAAAGCATTTGATAAAGACTCTCATGAGATCTTAGTAGAAGGCAGAATGTGGGCCAGACAGTGCTACCAATAGATGGATATAGAACTAGCTGAATAGTCCTACCCAATGAGTCAATGGCTCTGTGTCAAACTGGAAGGAAGCAAATTGCAGGGCCCCATTGTTAGGTCCCCTGCTGTTCAGTGTATTTTTAAATGATCTGGATGAAGGGTTAGAAAATACAATTTTAGAATTCAGAATTTCCAGGTAAGACAAAGGTAAGGGAGAGAGCAAATAGTTTTTGAATTTTTAAGGGTACTCCCATGTCTCTCTGGTTATGTCCATATGGTGATGGCTCAATAAAATCTCTAAGACATATGCTACTATGCTTCTCCCTATATAAGGACTCTAGACAGACTTTCATTTATCCAATCTTGAAGAAATTTCCAGGCAGTGTGATTTCTACTTACTGTTACTTCTTTCAGACAAGAACTCAAAAATATCCTCTCAAGTCACCCAGTTTTGTGCTACCATCTGTACAATACATTGCACCATTAATTAAGCTTGGATACTCATTTATTGATCATTTTTTATTTCACTATTTCTAGTTTATTATATATGTTCTTATTTATTTTTAGAACCTTATTGTTTTTCTGGTATATATGTGTGTGTGTGTATACATACACACACACACACACACACACACACTGTATATATCTAACAGTTCTACTATTAGATATTTTACTATATCTGGCCTTACAAGTGTAAGAAACTGATTTGATTGAGATACCTTACAGAACAATATCAAAATATAGGAGGATCTTGACAAGGTGAAACAATGGGCAGAAATCAACAAGATAGAATTCAACAGAAACTAATGTAAAACCTTTCATTTGTGGGTTTGTTGGGTTTTTATTGTTGTTTTGTGTGTTTTTTGCTGCCTTCAAGTCAACATTGAATCCTGGCGACTGCCTGGACAAGTCCCTGCAGTTTTCTTGGCAAGGTTTTTCAGAAGTGATTTGCCGTTGCCTACTTCCTAGGGCTGAGAGAGAATGACTGGCTCAAAGTCACTTTGTGCCTAAGGCAGGACTAGAACTCACAGTCTCCAGCCTGATCACTACACCAAACTGGCTCTCTTCATTTGTATAAGAAAAATCAAAGGCATGAGGATTGGGGGGGGGCATATTGCACAGGCAAAAATTATCTGGGTGAACAGTGTGATGCAGCCGCAGAAAAAGCAAATGAAACCCTGGAGTGTATCAACAAAAGAATAGTGTCAAGTTAAAAAAAAGTCACTGTTTCTCTCTATTGCATTGGTCAGATTGCATTTGCATGTCAAGTCAACTTGGATTTAAATTATAGGGAGGTAGATTTCAGCTGAACATCAGGAAAATTTGTATAAAAGTAAAAGCTATTCTCTGGCTTTAGAGGTAGAGGGTTCTCTTTTGCTGGAGCTGTTTAGCTGTATGGCTGTCTTTGGGGGATACAGTACTAGTGGGTTCCAGGAGTGATTAAACAAGTTGATACATTTTATGATTGTATCTACAAATGATGGAGAAATCCAATGAGTCCCAACATTTGATAAACTTAGCAATATGCATATTCCACCCTAACTCAAAATACATCTACAGACCAAAGCTTAAACTTTTTAGAAAGTTCCAATGCAATTTGCAACTTGTCCTTATAGCAGCCAGTTACTTACTGCTTGCATATTGATACCAAATGAATTAATAGTGCTGTATAATTGGAAAGTCTTTTTTATATTATTGGTTGCAGAGCTGGCCAGTAATTAAGTTGCCCGTTATTTCAATAGTGCATGAAAGGAAAAGATTATGGAAATGTAAGTTTGCTAAGATTAATTATTGAATTGATGAGAGATGGCAATCTTCCATGAAATAAAAATGTTACAGTTGATATTTCTTAAAGTAGACAATATAACCCATAAGAGCAATAATTCAGAACTATTCTTATGTTATTTGAATATGAGCTCAATAAGTTTTTACTTTCATTCTTCTACAATCTAAGAAGATTGCACAGCTCTTTCTTAGCAGTATGTTATATCCTGCATGGAACTGATTTTGCTATATGGCAAGCAACATCAATAGAAGATGGCAAAGAGAAGGGCAGGGCGCTTTGCAAAATAATAACAGTTATGGAAGGATTAAAGGCTTCCCTAGATTTGATTTAAGCATTTTAGGGAAAAAAGCATAGTCAGAAGTCCATTTATTATCAATACTTTAAAACATCAGTCCTGAAAACAGAATGTCCTTCTTAAAATGTTTCTTGTTAACATTATTTTCTCTGTGGTATTTCAGTTTATTTCAGGATCAAATTTATAGATTTTAAGGAAGTTGTATAAGGAAGAGATTGGGTGGGATCCAAAGAACTTCCTAACTAACTTCATCTAAGACTACTTTGGTCTTTTCTTTTATATACATCTCCCCATTTCCTGCATCTCTCAATAGATTAGATAGCAACAATTTGAAGGGAACCTCCAAAAAGGAGATGCTGATGTGGTGGTTTTGTTACTGAACTCTCAAACAAACAAAAAATGATGATCATCATGATCATTATCATGATGGTGATGTTAATAATATCACAGGAACGATAAATACAACTGTCAATTTCATTACTATTCAGATATTGCCAATCCATGTGCTTTTGTAGTAAGGGGAGAGCAAAAGGGAGAGCATATATAAATATGATAAATAAATAAATACCCCAATAATTCAAGTGTAAAAGAATGAATCAAATCTAAGCCTGTTGATCTAGGTTGGTAGTAGAGCCCAGGAACCTCAAATCCTGAGTAACAGAGACCTAGTTTGGTGTAGTAGTTCAGGTGCTGGACTATATAGTGGGAGGCCATGAGTTCTGTTCTTCCCTTAGGCGTGAAAGCTGGGTGACCTTGGGCCAGTCACTCTCTCTCAGCCTGACCCACCTCACAGGATTGTTGTTGGGGGGAAATAGGAGGCAGGAGCATTATGTACATTTCCTTGAGTTGTAAAAAAAATAAAGATGGTACATAATAACAAACAGAAGCAGTACAGTTGCCCTCTCTCCCAGGTGGCTTTTTAAAAAGAGGACATAAAACTTCTTTTTGTCTTTGTTCTTTTGTCTTCCATCCCAAGAGGAGAGGGTATCTCTTCTCAGACTGGTTCCCATCAAGTAAGAAAATGTATTCCAACCAAAAGATACTTTGGAACTACTGTATATACTCATGGATAAGCCATTCACGTATAAGCTGACCCTCAAATTTTTAACAAAAATGCCATGGAAAATGTGCCACACATGGATAAGCCAATCCTCAAAAAATTTGTATGTTTTTTCAATATATTCTGAAGGACTTCATTTGTTTTCCTATTTTGATTCAATAAATGTTGTTTTCCAGAACAGATTCTGTTTTGAATGTTCACAATTAGCTTATCCATGGGTGGTGCATGGGCTTATCTGTGAGTACATAAGGGTACTTTAATAAAGTATTACTGTCTATGCTTGCAGATAAGCCCATCCGCAGATAAGCCAAACCCAATTTTTTGGGTGTATTTTGGAACCTAAAATTCTCAGCTTATCTGCAAGTATATATGGTATATGCAAATTAGGATCTTTTTCTTTACTTACATTATGGAGTGATCACAGTGGTTTCTTTGTATCGATAGTCTTATTTTGTTTTCTGGTATTATGTCTGTGTCTGGTTACATATTCCTGCCTGGGAGATTAGCAGTGAATTAAGCCTGCAGGATTTTCGCTTTCTCCTATTGTCTCAATTAGCTTTTTGACCTTCATTTACATAATCAATGACTTGTACCTTCTTCTGAAATCAAGAGTCCCATTCTGACAGGGAATTTAGCTTACCAGCTTTTCAGCCATTCTGCTAGCTACAGAAAAAGTAAGAAAGCCACAAGTACTCTCTTCCTCTTGAGTAAAGGTGCAGAGAAAAATTTACTCTGAATGAGTAGATGGTGACAGGGACTGAGGACCAAGGAAGGGTGTACCATTGAAGATAGTGGGGGAAGCGTGTCCTCCATTAGTAGGTGACAACTCAGTATGCAAAAGGAAGTTAGAAAGAAAAAGAAAAGAATGCCTGGAGTTATATATCATAGATAGAACAACTCAATGATATTATATAAAATTGTTCAAAAGTACTCTTGCTTGCTGCTGTGTCCAAAAAAAAAAAAAAAGGATTAAATTTTCATAGAGAACATTATAGTTCAATAATCCACCAGTCCAGGTATAGTTTGTCCAATAAATATGGAATAAATATTTTTCTTGTATTAGTCTCATATTAACATCAAAAGAAGCTAATTTCACACTTTAAAACAATCTGCTATCAATTTACAAAAAAATAGGATATTCAAGCTCAGTATTTCAAAGGTTAGCGCTAATATCAATTACAGATGTATTAGATTGAACTTCTAATAAAGATTCATGGAGAAAATCTATCTATGCAGTTGCTAAGAATCAACAATGACTTCATGGCAGATAATATAATAAAGATAAGATACTAGTTTAGGGATACCAAATCCTAAATCTCAGTGTCTCCACAAATATGGAATTTTAAAGGCAGCAATAGGATCAGCATAAAACAAAACAGACAGCCAATGCTTAGATTAAATAAATTGTCAATTAGGGAAAAGTCCCATTTTTTCCACAAAGTAGAGTTTTCCCCATAACTTGCAGGTAAAAGGATTATAATTATAGTTATGAGCTAGTATTTTCTACATGAATTTGCAGCAACAAAGAGTACAAAACTGATCCTCAAAGAAGCAAGGGTTGCAATTCTTGCCAGTATTACAAAGGAGTGAAATCCAGGGAATCCCCGGGTTAAGAACACCCAGTTTATGGACGACCCATAGTCCATAGTTGGAGCCTGTTGTAGCAAAAGTCGAGTTTAAATGCACAATGGCTCGAGTTCATTACACAATACTACTTATGCAGTATTATACAATAATACTGTTCTGGCTTGCATACAAATTCAACCTAAGGATAGACCTTGGGAGCAGAACTCATCCTTAAACTGGGGAGTACCTGTAACTCTCAAATTGAACCCAGAGACAGCTGACTTCCATTTTCTGAGTTTTGTTATTTGTGAGGGTTCTTTGCTTTCCAAGGACCGGACCCACTACAGCGTTGCAAATCTCTACACAATGCTTTATTGCAACATGCACCTTCTCCAACAATAGGCTTTGGGTCAACTCATCTAGGACTTGCAAGTTGCTGTTGCCACGTAAATACATCTTTAATACTCAGTCCTTTATATTCAAGTCTTTTAATACTCAGTTCAAACAAGAGTCTCAAAGTCTATAAAGTCGCATACAACCGTTGCCTTTTCCCAAAGGTTTTTGCACTAGTTGGGATGAGGGACTGCTTCAATGTGGTTGCTCTTTTTCTAGTTGCTGCCAAGCTCCAGGCCCAGCTCCAAGCTCTGCTCTTAAGCAGTATTGTCTGGAGATTGAGTCATGGCAACTGGACTTCTTTTCTTTTTGGTTAGAGACATTTCACTACTTGTCCAAGAAGCTGCTTGGACAAGTAGCGAAACATCTCTAACCAAAAAGAAAAGAAGTCCAGTTGCCATGACTCAACCTCCAGACAATTCCACCTGGATGATTGAGAATCTTCATAAACGTAAGCAGTGTTGCTTTTGAGCACTCCAGGTGAGCTCCCAAGCCAAGCTCCAGGCAGAAATCCCACCAGGATATGCTGCTTACCATAGCTGTGGTCCTGGCAGTTGACTGATAGTCCTCTTGCCTGCCAGTAATAGCTGTCAATCTCCAGATGTTGCTTTCCACTTCCCCCCCTGCTCGCTATTTTCCTATCTCCTTTTCTCCTACTTACCCACCCACACTCTGTCTTAGCATTTGCTTTTGTAAGCTAAGAGCCTGGATGGTGTGAGGCTGCCTCTGGATGTTGGCACATCCTTGGAAATGCCAGGGTGTGGCTCAATTAGACAGGCAGCTGGAATGCCAGCGTAGATGCTTGTGAGTAAATGAATGCATGCAGGAGCCCATCTCTCAGGTTTCTGGGGCTGTAAACTTTTACAACCCTTTGAGAAGAACCATGAGCTATGCTGAGCCTTGGGTAAGTGGGGTGGGAAGTATTTCTGTAGCTGCTTTTGCCAAGTTCAGACAACAGTCCCAGCTTCACTTCCTCACATTATTCCAATCTGTAATACAAGTTAACATAAATGTGTAATGATAGGGCTGAAAGTGTGGAAAATTGTTTCAATAAACCTGTTGAACAAGGTTGTCCAATAGTTTATTTGTATTTATGTATATGTATTTATAAATGCAAAACATGACTTTCTAGTGGGTTCATGAAACTATTAACTTGAAATAATGTGAAGGAATGCAAGTAGAAATGTCTCTTAAATTATATAAATCAATTTTTGAGTTTGATTCATTTCAGCACGCTTACCTTAGCAAAATACGCATAGAACTTGGTGTGGTACCAAAACAGGAGATAAGTTTATAAGATAAATTAAAATATCTGGATACAGTCTAAAACCTCAAACCCTAGACATACCAGGTTTATTATGAAAAGATTACAGCAGTAGGTCTGATTTACTCCAATTTATAGAGAGACCAAATATGATACCAAAATCTTCTATTAAAGAAATCCTTGGCATATCTATAAAACATGAGGCATCATCCACATGTAACAGTATGTCAGCTGTTACACAGCATTTTCAGCATTTCTAATAGCAAGAGTAGGATCTATAATATAAATTAAAAAGAAAAAGAGTTAAAGAATGTTCTTGACATATAGTACAACATGTGAACTCAGCTTCTTTGAGTCTAGGTACTGTCTATGGTTAACATTGGTTCATCTCAAAAAACAAAATGGAGTTGTGCATGGTTAGTACTTAGATGGGAGACTATCAGAAAATCCTAGAACTGTTGGCTATCCTAGGAGGTCAAGAAAACAGAGGTAAAGTTCATCTATATTGTTGGATATGTCCATGAAATCACCAGGAGTAAAGCTTGTCTCAAGATTTTATCTTTGGAGTCCTTGGGGTTCTCTGCGCTTGGTTCTTCTCTTGCAAACGTTTCATTACCCGGCTAGGTAACATCTTCAGTGCTAAAATAGGATGGAGTTTGCTCTCTATTTATATACTGTGGCATGCTTTGCCAGTGCTGGTGGGGTTGGGTTTTTTTGTTTTTTTGTTTGTTTGTTTTTGTTTTGCTCCTCTGGTAGTTCCTTGATTAGCATATGTTTACCACCAGGCACACAATCAAGCAGTAAACATATGCTAACCAAGGAACTACCAGGGGAGCAAAAAAAAAAAAAAAAAAAAAACCCCACTCTTACCAGCACTGGCAAGGCAGGCCACAGCACATAAATAGAGAGCAAACCCCATCCCATTTTAGCACGGCAGATGTTACCGAGCTGGGTAATGAAACATTTGCAAGAAAAGAACCAAGCTCAGAGAACCCCAAGGACTCCACAGTTCAACCCTGGGCTACGCATATTCGCCTCTATTGATTTTATCTTTGCCTGAAGGGAGTTAAGCCACAAATTGTTAACTTAATTTGAGAGTGGGGGAGAATGGAAAATTGGGGCAAGGAAAAAAAAACCCTTCCACATTTATAGTGTAAGGTTTGTAGACCTGAATCTCAGAAAATCCAAAACCAGGAATTCAGGCAGAGGCTCTTAAAAAGAAAACAGCTCTTTAATCGGCTGAGTGAAGCAGCTGGGTGGGCAGCAATCCCAAAAAGTTCTGGGAAGCTCCACACCAACAAGATTTCAAAGGCAGTTTTTATAGCTTTGCAAGGACAATAGATTGCAATGAATAAGGCAGTTTAAGGCAGTTTGAACCGGGTTCCCCCTTTACCCTCAAGACCTTTTCCCTGCGCTCTCCCCCCTCAAGGTCTTCTGTGTACATGTCCTTCTTGCTTCAAGATAATAGTTTCTTCCTAGCGCAAGCAAAAAAATAGAGGCGAGATAGCGAGAGCCAGGCTAAGAAAATCTCCCCCCTCCCCTTCAATAGTAAGCTTAAAAGTGAGTTGTAAAGCAAAGATAGGAGGACACATTTCATGAGATTTCCAAGCCACTGTCCTCCTTGTATTATATTCTTCTACCAATCTTATTTATTTATTGGATGTATATAGCTGCCCATCTCAAATATATGATTCTGGGCAGGTAAGAGTCTTAAAATGTTAAAAGCGTATAAAAAGACGAGACCCAGAGCAGCCAGGAAATTGTAAACAATAATCAATAGTCAACATAACCAGGAGACAGGCTTCCTCATACACTGGGGGCCCCAGACTAATGCCCAGAAGCCAGCCTTCAGGGCCTGGTGAAAGGCCAGCAGGAACAGGGCCAGTCTGATATTCCAGAGGGCGGGTGCCACAACAGAAAAGACAGACTGTCTTTCCTATACAACTAAAAGGTTCAATCAGCATCCAACCTTTGACTATGCAGCACAGTAGAGTATGGAATTTTTAAAAAGTTATTTATAACTCCCAAACTTAATTTTATTGGTTGAAACCCTGAACTCAAATATACTGCAGTCTTTTGTTATTATATCCTGCTCTAATAATGACCTTGGTCTAATAAATGATGTCCCCCTTCTTATAAGAAAGATTTTCATCAATATACTCTGCTCCAAAATACACAAGCTCCTGTTTAAGACAGGGGTGGGGAACTGCACTGAGACCATTTGATAGGACAGTAGAATATGAAGAAAAAATAATGGATAAGAGGAAAACAAATCTTTGAGGAATCAGCAGGAGAGGTGCATGAGGCTATCAGTGATGCATCTGAAAACCTTTCCTCCTATGCATATGTAATCTAATTGAGAACAAGGGTTTATTTATAAAGATGAGAGTGAGATGGAAGAGGATGTGGGTGCTATCTCCTGTTAAGAGAGAAGCAGAACAAAGTGGCTGTATATGGACCTACATGCAGAGACCGCCAGAAGCAGTTTATGAAGCAGCATGTGAGTTTGGCAGAAAATGCAGATTCTTTACTGATGCATAGAGAGGTACTTTGAACATTCTCCTATGTGTTGCAAGTACTTCTTTCAAAAGATTTACACAGCCTTACAGTGAGATTCAGAATGAAACGTTTAAGAGAATGATTTCTAAATTTTCTCTAAGAGGCAGAAGAAATACAAAGGTGATGAAGAATATGTGAGACTCAACCTTTCTTTTCTTCTGAGACTCTAGTTGATGGAGTCATGGAAAAAGAAGCTTATCTCACTATGGTGTATGCATGTGAAACAGTTATTATCTCAATCTGTAGAAATAGACTAGAAACTTCTAATTCTTTTATTGTTTAGTGTCAGTATTTTCACATCATTGAAGTCTAGTGATAACTGTATGTTATTAAAACCATATAGCACTTGTTTTTCATTTGTGTTCCAATTAGAATGATCAGTCTGGTTTTCCTCTGAAATACAATTTTTGACAAATGCATTAAATATGCATTTCTTAAAGCATAACTTTAAAACAGATGGGACATTTATGAAGACTGATAGGTGTTCACAGCTAACAGTAGCAATAAAGAAAACAATGGTATAGACATGATGAACTAACAGTGCAAACCGGTTTGTACTTGTGCTCCAGTGTCGGATGCAAGTATGAAAATTGTGGGATATGTGTTGTTGTTTTGAAGCATGTTTAGTAATTTCCCCCTGAAGACACCTATATGAAGACATTTGAATTTTTAATATGCCTTCCTTTATATTACAAACACATTTTTCGTCCCCCCCCCCCAATGTTTTACAGGGAGATACAATTGTTTCCTGTGATTCTTATGGTGTATTGAAACTTTGGGATGTTCGGAGGGGAGTTCCAATGGTCTCAATTGATGCTGGTCCACACCCTGGCAATCAGGTGGCTTTTGATCCTTCTGGTAAGATCTTTCTTGACATGAGATATCAGGGACAAAGGTTTTAGCAAGGCCATTTGCCTTCAGTGCTGGATTTATTAACACTTTTAGAGACCTAATTCTACTACTTTATTGTATGTAGAACAGGTCTGACAGGTGAAAAAGAAACAAATCATAAAATGTTGTTACTATCATTGAAATTAATGAAGTTAAAAAAAACTCATAGAAGAAATACGAAGGTTATATTTTATTTATTTATTTATTTATTTATTTATTTATTTATTTATTTATTTATTGAATTTGTATGCCGCCCATTTCCCCAGTGGGTGACTCTGGGCGGCTCACAACAAAAGTAAAGGCCACAAACAGTTAAAAAATAAATACCCCCATTCATTAATTAAAATTAATTAATTAATTAATTAATTACAAGGTCGAGATACAGAAACAAACCCTATACATAAAAACTAAAAAACATTCAAGATGATGGGGAAATAACATCAATTACCCCACCAGCCACTTCTACTTGTGTAATCCCCCATGCCGCCCCCAGGCCATCTGGCATAGCCAGGATTTCACGCTGTTCTCAAAGGCCATGAGAATGGGAGCACACTGCACCTTGGGAGGTAGGATGTTCCACAGGGTGGGGGCCATGGCAGAAAAGGCCCTCTTCCTAGATCTCACCAATCGAAATTCCTTGACTGGTGGAGTCTGCAACATGCCCCTTTTGCCGACTGAGTGGGGCGGGCTGATATTACAGGGGTGAGACGGCTCCTCAGATAACCTGGTCCTGTGCCATGAAGGGCTTTAAAGGTGATAACCAACACCTTGAATTGGACCCGGAAGCAAACTGGCAACCAATGCAACTCACATACCAGTGCTGTTATATGGGCTCCCCTAGGGGCATTCAAAACTGTCCGTGCCGCTGCATTCTGCGCCAGCTGTAGCTTCTGGATATTCTTCAAGGATAGCTTCATGTAGAGCGCATTGTAGTAATCCAGCCAGGAGGTGACCAGGGCATGAGTGACCATGCGGAGGGCCTCCCAATCGAGGAAGGGGCATAACTGACGCATAACACAAAGTTGTGCAAAGGCCCTCCTAACCACGACTGCCACCTGCTCTTCAAACAGGAGTCGTGAGTCCAGGAGGACCCCCAGATTACGCACCAGGTCTGTCTGGGGTAGTGCGACCCCGTCAAGAACCAAAGATGATAAACTCCCAGATCTTGAGGCTCCCTGAACCCACAGCCACTCCATCTTAGCAGGGTTCAGTTGAAGCCTGTTGTCCCCCATCCAGGCCCCTACAGCCTCCAGGCACTGCAAAAGGGTAGCCACAGCCACAGGTACCATCACTTAGGTCACCCCGTATGGAGATATATAATTGAGTATCATCAGCATACTGATGATACCTCATCCCATGATGCCAGATGATCTCACCCAACGATTTCATGTAGATGTTAAATAGGAGCAGCGAGAGCACTGAACCCTGAGGCACCCCACAAAGTAGGGGCCATGGATTGGACCTCTCGCTCCCTATCAATACCGATTGGGTTCGGCCTTGGAGAAAGGAGCTGAACCAGCACAGAACTGTGCCACCCAGCCCCAACTCCTGCAGCCAACCCAAAAGGATACCATGGTTGATGGTATTGAAAGCCGCCGAGAGGTCAAGAAAAGCAAGGCTGGATGCACTACCCCCATCCCGCTTTCGCCAGAGATCATCTAAAAGTGCGACCAGTGCTGTTTCTGTCCCATAACTGGGCCTGAAACCTGACTGATAGGGGTCCAGATAATCCGTTTCCTCCAGGATCCTCTGAAGCTGCTGCGTGACCACCTTTTCCACCACCTTTCCTAAAAAGGGAAGGTGGGAAACTGGATGAAAATTGTCCAGTAGGGTGGGATCTAGTGAAGGTTTCTTGAGGAGGGGGCGGACCAAAGCCTCCTTAAAAGGTTTCGGAAACACCCCTCCTGCAAGGATGAATTGACCACTGCCAGTACCCACCCTAAAGTCACCTCCTTGGTGGCTTTAACCAACCAGGAGGGACAAGGATAAAATACAGATAGTCGCGCTAGCAGCCCCGAGGACCCTGTCCACTTCCTCAGGGCCAATAGGATCAAACCATTCCCAGATAACTGGGTAAGACTGCTCCCCAGGGATCCCCACTGGATCCGCCTCACGCTCAGCCTCCAAGTGAGAACAGATCTGAGTGATTTTATCCATCAGGTATTCAGCAAACTCCTCTGCAAAACCCTGTAGATAGTTCTCCAAGCCCCCCACCCCCACCCAGGAGGGACCAAGTGACCCTGAACAGGGCTGCCGGGCGACACTCTGAGGATGCAATAAGAGCGGAGAAATGCTGATGTTTCACCACCCTTACCGCCACAAGGTAGGCCTTAATAGTGGCTGTAACCCACTGACTCATCTTTAGTTTTCTGCCAGCGGCACTCAAGACACCTCTTGGCCCTTTTCATCTCCCTTAACTCCTCCATAAACCACGGGGAATGTCACGGGCAATAGGCCAAGAGATGTCACACAGGCGCGATCCTGTCCAAGGCCCTAGCTGCCTTATTATTCCAGGCTGCGGCCAGGGCCTCCACTGGACTGTACAGCAAGGCCTCAGGAACAACCCCCAGCTCCCTTTGGAACCCTTGCGGGTCCATCAGTCGCCAGGGGCAGACCGTTCAAATAGGTCCCGCCTCCCTGCGGAGGGGGGCAGCATAGGAGAATCTCAAGGCCACCAGGGAGTGGTCTGACCATGAGACAGGGGATAATATCAAATCCCCCACCAGATCACGCTGCCACTGCTCCGACAAGAAAACCATATCTGGTGTGACCACTGTCCCGAGTTGGGCTGTGGATGACTTGGGAAAGGTCCACGGCCACCATGGTAGCCATGAACTCCCAAGCCACCTCCAAGGCCAGCCCCAGGGATGACAGATTAAAGTCCCCCAAGACCATAAGCCTGGGGAACCCCACTGCCAACCCCAAGATGGCCTCCAGCAGCTCAGGCAGGGAGGTTGCTACACAGCAGGGAGGCTGGTACAAAAGCAACACTCCCAACTGATCCCATGTGCCCAACCTCAGGAACTGGGTCTCACATCCAGCCACTTGCAGAGCAGAGCCCCTGAAGGATTCCTGCTTTCAGTCATTCCAACACTTATACAAGTATTCCTAATACATATTATTACAGTAGACTTTATTCATACTGTAACAAATGGTCTTAAACTTACAAGGAATAAATATATATGAAGCTCAACCATGTAGATGGATTAGTTCTACAATGCTTCCCAGGGCAGAAATTGCACCTGTCTGCGAGTAGTGCTTGTTTTCCTTAATGTTGAATTAAGCACTCCCTAAAAACATCCAGGTTTCTTGACCATGTTCAAGATTTCTTAGGCTGAGATAATTGCATTTTTCTACTGTCCAATCCCAGTTAGCTTTCTTTCACAAATACCCAAAACTATCTCAAAGGAAAGTTTGCCACAAACTTGCTCATTCTCGCTTACTCACATAAACGTAATTCAGAAGACTCAGATAGTTGTCTTCTAGCTACCAAAATACTCAAATCAGGCATTCTAGATGTCAGTAGAAGAGAGTATATGTAGCTCAGGGTTGAACTGTGGAATTCTTGGTGCTCTCTGAACTTGGTTCAAGTTAGTTAGCACCTAGTTAGGTAATAAAACATCTTAGCGAGCACCAAGAACTCCACAGTCTAGATGTCTTATTGTTCCAGGAATTGGCCCATTCATAGTGAGATTTTAAGCCATCCCTGCTACAAGTTACACATAGATACTATTCCTCAAGGCAGCCATTAGAACTGATAACCTGATGTTCCATGAATTTATTCAGTCCCTTTTAAAACCATAAATACCGTGTATGCATCATCACATTTGATGACTGCAGATTCCATGGCTTAATTGTACCTTGTGAAAAAAGGGCTTCCTTTTATTGATCCTGAATCTCCTCATTTAATTTGAATGGATGATTCTGAATTCTAACATTGTGAGAAGTAATAGTAATTGCTCTATTTATTTTGAGTTTATAACTAAGTGCAGAACTGAAGTAGACTAAAACAGTTGAAACAATAATATATTGCTGTTAATTATAGCATCATAATACAAAATGAGGAGCCTCTAAACAAAAAGGTTCATGACACATAATAACCTCTGTAGATTCAAAATGACAGGTAAGAACTTATTTCTTTAAGCTTTGCAGGGAAGCATTTAAAAAAAAGCATTTTAATGCTTTTAGAGAAGAGGAGAAAGACATTTTTCATGCCATGCAACCTCCCTTTGAAGCAAGCAAAAAATCCCTGGTCTTTTTCCTAGAGAGCTGCTTTAATACCCATTTTTTTTAATTGAATGAATCTTATCCTTAAAAATAAGATCATTTTCTTTCTTTCTTTCTTCAAGCAAATGTTCCCTTACAAACTAAGTACTTCCTTCTGATAATAATTGCATCCAGCTTAGTTTCATAAAATTATTATCCTGATTTATATAGGCTTTGGGTTGTTAAATGACAGGCCCTTGGCTTTTCTGCTTATTAGAATAATGCTAGAAAGTTGAATTTGCATCTTGCCAATCGGCCTTCAGTCATCGAATCAGCAGCTGGAGATAATGCTGAATTATAATGACAGTGCTTGGTTTCAAGTACTCCAAGACACAGTATTTCATGTAGTATGCAGCTCAGAGAAGCAAAATCACAAAAGCCATTAAAAACTGAATGCATCTTATTCATCATGTCAGTGGGGGTTATCATTGTTTTCCAAAAGCCTAAGGTTTTCAGGAGCTACGCTTGCCCACTGAACTACATATTTTACTAGCCATGTTTTGAAAGGTACCTAAATGTTTCTCTTTCATGTATCAGGCTCAGGATGTGGGTATGGGTGTGGATACATATGGAGAAAATTTCTAGTATGAACATGTTTTAAGATGTTTTAAAAAAATGTCAAAAGAAGAGAAATTAGAGTTGGATGAAACTATTCAGAAAAACGTATCTGGTTTTTTTAAAACAAAAAAACATGTTTTTATTATTGCTTCTAATGGTGCATCTGATACATGTGTTTTTCAAATATAAGTTTCATTTAATTCATTTGCAGCCTAAATAATATTGCTGTTCAAGTTGTCAATGAAAGATATTTAGCTTTTTAACGAAAGGTGTTTGTTCACATGGTAAAATATAAGGCAACTTTGCTTATGTGATTAAAAGCAGGACTGTATATCTCAATGTAAATAGGTTTTCTTAATACTATATTTGCAGAAAAGGTCTGACAAGGGTGGTTAATCTTTCCCTACATACATGTTTTGATGAGCCAGTTTGGTATGGTGGTTAAGGGACCAGGCTAGCAACCCGGAGACCATGACTTATAGTCCCACCTTAGGCACAAAGCCAGCTGAGTGACCTTGGGCCAGTCACTCTCTCTCACCCCTAGGAAGCAGGCAAGGGCAAACCACTTCTGAAAAACCTTGCCAAGAAAACTGCAGGGACTAGTCCAGGCAGTCTCCAGGAGTCAACGCTGACTCGAAGGTACAAAAAAAAAAGTTTATATTTCAACATTATTTGTAACTGGCATTCATTTGTGTGTGGGGAAAAAGCATTTGCCATGTATACTTCCATTCTTAGAGCTTATGTACACTTGTGGACATATACTTGATAATCAACTTTAAACACTTACTTCTAAATTTGCATACTATATGTGGTATACGAACCTCCTTTGAAACATATTGTTCTTCAGGTATATAAATTATATTTCTTTTTGCTAAATGTTCAGGTAACATTTCTTAGTATTTATTTAGTTATGCATTCTCAGTTTATCTGATTTTATCAATTTCAATAGGGACTATAAAATGATCCATTCCAAGAGGGAAGAAAAACAGAGGAACAGGGTGTGGGGGGGAGACTGTTATTATTGCTTATTACTACTGCCTATGTTCTAAAAGCTAGATATTGCTATCCAGCTGAAAGTTGGATAACTGCAAGCACCCATGACAGTATATAGCACCCTTCCCCAGTCTTGTAGTAAGAGATGTTTTGAGTTGCAATTATCAGCCCCAGCAAGCATGATAGTCACAGATGATGGGCTCTGTAGTTGTACAGTCAGTAGAGGCCTCCAGGTTGGAAAGGCTGCTATAAAAATCCTATCTAGAATAGAACAAAGCAAACAAAGGAATGTATACACTTCAGTATGTTGCTGTTTACAGGACTGAATTTATCTATTGTAATGACATCTGGAATGCAGACTAGTACAATGGATACAAGACCTTCTTGTACACACAGTACATTCAGATTTGGAAAAGCTATTCATATGATAAAATATTAGGCTTAAATCCATCTGAAAAACTGCCTGTCCTGATCAAACAACTGTTAGTTATAGTCCTGTATTTTACCCTGAGATTTCAATGGTTTGCATTAATGTTGCCACTACTTTTCTACATTCTTTTGCTGCTAATTCCCAAACCCAATTAAATTGCAAACAGAAGAATTTGAAAGCTTGAGCTTTGATAACAGGCAGCAAAGCAAGTAAGGCATTGGAGAGGGTTGATATATGACTGCTTAATGTGCGCATATTAACAGAAATAATTAGATTGTTAAAAATCTGACTAAAAATCTATAAGCTTCACCTCTCTTGAGCCATTAAATCAGTGGACATTGTGTCTTGCAATTTCATAAGAACTTTTCTCTAATGATTGTTGAGTTTCAGATTAAAATAGGTGGTTGTAATTCTGTGTCATTCTCTGTAGCAAAGCTATTACAGTTCTCCTATTAATAGCTGATATAAAAAGAAGGTTAGCTAGTGCAATAACAAAGGAGTTTAGAAAATTATATGAAATCAAAATTAGTAGGATCTGAAATGTGGCACATATTTGATAGATTTGTCTCATTCACAACTAGAGGTGGATTTTCCACAGCAATATTCCTTAACGAGACCTAATCCATGATGAAGAATGTTGCATATTAGGGTTGTGCCATCTCATTCGTTCAGAGTAGATGAGCAAGCATTTGGGCATTTTCTATCATAGAACATTGAAGATTTGAGATGGTTAGTTTCTATTTTTCCCCCCAGTCTAACTTCTATGAACTTCATATTAGGAAAGTAATATTAGATATTACTTTATTGTTTAAAAGTCCTTTGTCTACTCTTTCTGAAAGACTATTTATCTGGAGAATGAGTGTGGAATAATAACTGACTAGAGGGCTGGCTTGTTCTCCAGGATTCCTCCGAGGGACTGGTTTCATTAAATGTGGGGTTCTGTGCTCATACCATGTCTTCCCCCAGAGTCACAGAGCCAAGACACCAGACTGACTTAAGGTATTTGCTTCCAGAGGACTAATTTTGCTCTTTGTTATTTTAAGTAACCTGATTCCAGAGGCTAGGGAGAATTCAACCCAAAAGAAAAGAAGAAAAAAAGAAGAAAAATCCTTAGCTTTATGCACAGTAGTATGCTTTTTTAAAAGCTTAGGTCAGTTCTGAACATCAAAAATAACAAGAGGTACCGCTATCTTAGAGAGTCAGCTTGGTGTACTGGTTAAGGTACCAGGCTAGCAACCAGGAGACCGTGAGTTCTAGTCCGGCCTTAGGCATGAAGCCAGCTGGGTCACTTGTGCCAGTCACTCTCTCTCAGCCCTAGAAAGGAGGCAATGGCAAACCACATCTGAAATCTTGCCAAGAAAATTGGAGAGACTTGTCCAAGCAGTTGCAAGGAGTCGATCCTGACTTGAAGGCACAAAAACAAAACAGCTGTCTTACCACTAGGAACTTTCTTCAGGACTCTACCAGCAATCCCTATATTATTCATAAACTTGTCCATCTAAACTGACCAGATGTAAGCATGTCTCTTCTCCAAATCTTCCTAGGGCTGAGAGAGAGTGACAGGGCTAATGAGTAAAAGAAAATTAGATTTTACAGTACTTTGGTTTTTAACAATATAGATACAGCTCCACTCTCCAGAATCAGTTTTGGGAAATTCAGATGGTACATATCCCCAAGGGGACATGAAGTATGCCTAGCTGCTTGGTTTTAAAAGGTGAAATTAATGGTTTCACGTGTGTCTTGATCCTGATGGAGAGACTGGGCATAACATTAATCTCATTACCACTGATACATATGAGACTCTTTCTGTTTCATCTGCCACTCTTACTATGGTCTTCAACTTACTTTCTTGCACTGCCATCATTCAGCTTTCAGTAGTCCTTTTCATTGTTTCAGTGTCCAATTTCCTACGGGTTTAACCTTCTCTGGATTCATCAGGCAGAGATTTCTGCTATTCTCAATGTCCATATGGCTATTCTGAACAATGATTCCACATTAGGTCCTACTCAGATTTCCATAAATGGAGTTCACCTGTTTTTGGTTTGCTTGTTTGTTTGTTTGTGCCTTCGAATCAGTGTTGACTCCTGGTGACTGCCTGGACAAATCTCTGCAGTTTTCTTGGCAAGTTTTTTGGAAGTGGTTTGCCATTGCATCCTTCCCAGGGCTGAGACAGAGTGACTGGTCTAAGGTCACCCTGCAGGCTTTGTCCCTAAGGTGGGACTAGAACTCATGGTCTCCCAGTTTCTAGCCTGGTACCTTAACCACCACACCAAACTGGCTCTTTCACCTGTATTATACTGAACACAAATTACTGTGACAACCTCTAAGCTGTACTCCACTTTAATAAATGTACAAATTCGGTTGTATTACAGAATAACAGACTAACTCATTGTCAGTGTCTTTGAATTGCCATCAGATATTCCTGTTTCCTGTTTTCTGTCCTTCTCTTTGGACACTTTGGACTCTTATTCCTAAGATTTCACTAAATGTGTGGCAGTTGTGCAGTCACATCTGTAGCTTAAGAATATGGTACTTTTTTCCTTATGATGACATCTTGTTACTCCCACAAAATAAAATTTCTACACTCTCCCACTTATCACACTATTTTGTTCCTACATGTTTTGGGTATCTGTGTCAATCTACAAAAATCCAGACTTCAGCTTCACTTTTACAATTAATCAAAGCTATACAGGATGCATTCTGGGGTAAACCTTATATCATTGGTACCTTACCTGTGCATTTCTAGAAATTCTTAAGCACCAACAGTCCAATGCTTATTGTAACTCATGCTAGTAAGCACATATATTGTACTGGACAGCACCCTACAGACATACACTCTACCAAACTGGTTCCTCCCATCACTGTCCACAAATCCTTCTCAAGTGCAGGATTCCATTTGTGGACTGTGGCTATCACCTTCCTCCAAGGTTCTGCCCATGTTGCCTATCGCAGTTTCATTCCAAGTAGAATGGAACACCAACTGTTGAATCTTTTAGATTTAATACCAGTAACAGACTCTGAGATCAGGCTCCAGATCAATGTAGGGACAGTTTTCAAGGCAATCTGGGCATTCATGTTCCTTTTGTGTAATCAAATTCTTGAGGTCATGATGGGCAATGTAATTACTGTATTTTACATATACAAACAAGAAGGTATAAACTATGTCCTTCTTACTCTCTAATTTTGAAACTGACATAACTCTTAGCAAATTTGTTTGATTATACTTCCTTTGACCAGACGTGGAGACCAGCTGGTGGATTGCCTCAAGCTGTGTGTCACTAAGAACTGTATGAATAGTAATTGTCACCTTAAGGACTTCACTGAATCATGGGATTTATTCATACACAGATAGATCTTCACTTCTCAGCATGTATATTGTAGCTTATTTGCAGTTTAGCAGACAGGAGAGTAAGTACTCTCAGACAATACCTTTTTATTCTAATGGTTGAGCCCAATGACTTAAGCCTGTCAGCTCCACTAGGTAGACCAGACCAAAAGACCAACTTCACAGGAAGATTAAAACTACTTTTATTGAGACTGGCTGTAATAGAATCTTGCAAAATTGATTGTGTTGTACCTCCTTCTTACGGTTCAGTGAATTACGGAGGTGTCAGTCTGAGTTGCTTCCGAACATTATCTCGATGTTCTGCACTTAGACAGTGTTTTACTCCTTGTCACCTTGACAACGGAACTTGCATATCTCCATCAAGGTCATCTTCCTTACTCTCTACAATCCTCCATTTCCATTGCTGAAAAAGCTAATCATTAAAGCCATATATAGCTCAGGCCCAGATATCTTGACTACTTTCCCTGATTGAATCTGCCTTCCCAGGGAGATCAGGGATAGAAAGCTTTTGCTTTCACTGTTTTTGCTTTTCACTTTCACCTATCACTGAGGGAATACCATCTTTAAGGACCCACTGATCAAGCCTTCTTGGTGATTTCCCCCTCCTCTGGAACAGCCTACTCCTTGGATATCTGGACCACCCCTTCCTGATATATTTCTGAAAGGCCATGAAAATGTGGCTCTGCAGGAGACATTTGCAGATAAACACAACTATACTACCTAGTATTTTTTGCGGGAATGGATTTTATTATTTCTAATGGTATCTGTTGGTATATTGTAAGCCACTCAGAATCTCTTGAAATGGAGGGGCATATAAATCCAAGTACATAAGTAAGAAATAACTATGCAGATGCAAAGCAGAGCAAATATTACACTTACACTTACAAGACACTAGGGATCATAGCAGTTGCGTTTTTTGGTCCTCCTTCTATCTTGATAGATTTTAAACCTCACTGATTCTCAGCCTCATTCCAATGAGAAGCTAAAGTCTCTATCATTGTGATGCATGCGTATGTGTGATAATCCTTCCACCTGACATTATGAAGAGCCCAACCTCACATGCTTTAACACCAGATATCTTGCTATCATCAAGGCTACAACTGAAATTTTTGCAGTGACTCCAAGTTGAACTATTAAGACAATCACCAGATCATGTGTATTCTTTCCCCGAATTGCAAAGAACTACCTCCTTTACTCCCTGTAAATGGGGCAGTGTCCCACAGCAGACACACATGCATGGCCCCTTTCACAGGGAATGAAGAATTTTGCTAACACGGAGGGCAGGATTCAGACCACTTGGAATATTCTCACGCTTTCACTAAACAATTTTAGAAGGTTCTCTAGAATTTATTCCTGCCAATGTACCCTCTGCTTCCTATTTAGAGTTCGTCAGCTCTTCTCAGTTACTGGAAAAGTAATTGGAACTGTTAACTTCCTGAAATTTTTGTTTATTGGCTAGGAAGGCAGTTATTTAATAGGTTGCTCTTTCAAATAGATTTCTTGACTGCGGAAGTGGTCAGTAAAAAGTTTATTCCTCACCCATTCAGTTGAAGAATAGAGACCACCACAAAAACAAGGTTGCTCATCTGTAGTTGTTTTTTGAGTCACCATATGCAGGTTGACTCATCCCACCGCCTCTCCATAGTTACATTACTCCTGTGTTTGGCAGAATGCTAAATGGTCCCTGATCTGATTGCCTTTGGATAGATATAATAGGATGCAGCTGAGGCTTTCTTCCAAGTATCCCAGCTGTAGAACGTTCTAAAAGATGCTCTGCAAAGAAAGAGAGCCCATCTGTAAACGTACAGATGAGTACTCAAAGGGCCACAGTTACAGGTAAACTGTTCATCTGCTTACAGTTTCCAACCTGTTCAAAGTCTAGGTTATTGAATGGACTAGAGCAATATGTAAATACTTCACTCAGTACACAAAGGCTAGCATTTCTGAAGTTATCCCTAGCGTCTAGCCATACATGCAAGATCTATTTTAGATCTTATTTATTATAATCAGATCAACTTGTATGTGCTAAACTCTTCCATTAATAACTGTTAACTTTTAAGTGCTTAGTGATAACTTATTCCTGTTCTCTCTCTCTTTTCCCTTCAAATTACCTGCTCCTCAAGTGCAGCTATCTATATTATTTTTTTATTGATTCTAAGGACCAATTTCTTCAACTTACTCTGTTCCAGTTACAGCTGGTTTGACCATTTGCCTCTTGTAACTGAAATGCAAATAGGGCATCATGTTGTAGTTTTAGTCAGATGATAACCTCTTATGTCCTGTGTTAAAATGAATTATTACTTTCTAGAGATTACTGATAAAAGGAATAGGAGGTTGAATGATTCAATAAACTCTTTGGAAATCTGGATGGTACAGGAAGCTGTGTAGACAGATAAGAAAATTTATTTTTTCTTTCTCTACCACCACTCACCCAAGTAACATGTATTCCTTGCACAGTAATGTGTCTTGTCAAACTAGAGATATGCTTGAAGAAGATTTCATATTGAGATATAGAGAAACTTTATGAAATCCTCAGTGTTAGTGCTGTATGCAAGATAGTATTTGCTTAAACAGGGACTTCTTTGCCAAAAAAGTTTCCTATGAACTTAAATTTTACAAAGAAAGACTTGCCCACTGTACATGCTTTTCTCCTTTCATGCATAGAACTGTTTAGGGTTAGGACTGATACAAAACATGGTAATAACACATTATTTTTCTCCAGGAAGAACTTTGGACTTATCTCTGTTAAATTTGATTCTGTTATTTTTAGCCCATTTCTCTAACCCAGCAAGATCAGTTTTAATTTTCTTTCTTTCTTCTAGGATATTAGCCATCCAACCCAACTTCTGCCCTATACCTATCCTGAACTTCAGCATTATCTGACTTTCCCCAAGGTGCTTGACACTTTCATTCCAGTGATCAGATCTTTTTTTTTCTCTTCTCAGAATTAAATCCAGGATAGCTGACCCCCTTGTTTCTGCTTCTACCCTCTGAAAAATGAAATTTACTAGCAAAAGTGATCAGAAATCTCTCAGATCTCCCACTTGACTATGGTAGTTTTTCAGCAGATATTGAGTTAGTTGAAGTCTCCTATTGCCACTATATTGTGCCCTCTTGAGAACTTGGTGAGATGATTTACAAAGATATTGCCCACATCATCTGCTTGGGTAGGTGGCATAATAAACTCCCACATGTCATCACTTTGTTCCTTATTCCTTTTAATCTTATTTAGGGACATGAAATTATTCACAGCATATATGTCAATCCCCCTACAGCAGAGCCCAATCAAAGAAGCAAGAATCACAGACTTTTACAAGAAGTTTTAATGCAACAATTAGGGGTAAACTAGAGAATCTTGGAAATGGCAATAGGAACTTCCAGTCCTCTTTTATTAGTGAGTTCATTAAGGTGGAGTGTCTCTGAAACTTTTGAATCTCTTCTTCCCAGGCTTTCTACAACTCAGAGTCAGCTGCCATTTCCTAGACTAACAAATTCTGTCATTGATTCCTTATAGCTAGAGCTCTTCCCATTTCTTTCTCAGCCTCCTACAATTTCTCACTTCATGGTTTCTTTACGTACAAAGTCATTCAGCATCCATGCCTATTTCTTTTGAACAAATAATACCCTTTGTGTTTTATTTTCCATTTATGACTCATCCCACCAGGTTTCTCTCAGGATGGATTTTTAAAATCTATTTGCTATACTTTTATGCCACCCATTCCCAAAAGCTCTAAGTGGCTAACAATAAACCATTTAAAATCCCAAACCCCAAATACATACAAAACCAAAAAAAAAAAAAACCTATAGAAATAAATCATGTGTGCCACAGACTCTACCTGCATATTATAAACCAGATGGAAAGTTTTTACAAGTTTCCTGAAGTACAGAAATGATGACACAAACCAAAGGTCCACTGGGAGGAAGTTCCAGAGAATGGAGGTAATGATGGAAAAAGCCCACCTTCGAGGCCCTTTGGATAACTGTCATGCTGGGATGGGTCTTGGTAATAGTTGGCCCTATAAAGTCTGGTTGGTTGGGTAGATAAATGCAAGAGGAGGCATTTCTTCCCCATGTTATGATTTCTAGTTCCTCTTGTTTGTTAACCATATACAGAAATTAGAGGGTTCACTGTTTACTCATCTCTTTATGGTTGAAGATTTCTGAGTACTTTCCCCTACTTTATATCTCTTTTGTTATCACATGCAGCCCAGCACTTCTCTACCTGAATCTATACTTCCATTTCTCTCCCCATTCCAGCTTAGTTAAAGCTGTCCTTGTCTGATCAAACACATTTTTCCTGCTCTGCCAACCCATGCCTACCCAAGAGTCCTTTTTACTGACACAGTAAGCCACGGTTTGGAATCCAATTTTATCCTAGTGCTCTAGCTTCAATCTTATTTGTCCCCACATGGACAAATAGAAACAGATGACAATTGGTTGATCTCATGAGCTTTGGAAATCTTTATACTCCATCCTGGATGCCTGCACCATCCTGATGCCTGCACCAGGAAGACAGTGCACATCATAGAATAGCTGATCTGGCCTACAAACAGCTGTTTCTGTCCCTCACAATACTGACTCTCTCATCATAATCACTCTTCTTTCCTCCTCAATGGACAACTTTGGTTTTGTTGATCCCTGTGGTGTTGAGAGTACTTTCCATTGCTCTGGAATGATTGGGATAATAGAGCAATCTCACATGGTAGGAGCTCACCTTCCATGTCCAGAGTTTCAGATTGGTTGGCAGGCTACTGTAGTATGGCTGTCCTCCTGTTCATCCACTCCTTCTTGCTGTATGCCTACAGCTACTCACTACTTCCTCTGCTTTTGGGTAACTTCATATACCCTATGTGATGTCTATGTGCTCTTCATGTTCTCTGATGAGTCTTCAAGAAAGGTTGATCTCAAGATCTCTCACCTCTCCAAAGAGACAAGTTTTCATTTGCAATAGGTATGATTAGCTCATTCTTCTGATTAAAAAAAGCAAGCACAACACCCACTCACACCATCACTGCTCCCTCAGTGTTCATCATTTCAGTAGAATCTGAAGTTGCTTCTGTTCGCTTCTCCTGGTAATAACTTTAAAAAAACTCCTTTTCCTGTTTAGTTTTCTGGATGTGAACTCCCAATCATCTGTCCTCTTTCTTAAAAAATGCTAGCCAAGACTGGAAGAATAGATTAACCTAATGGTTCCTTCATGTAAGGCCATGGTGAAGGAATTGATTGTTATAGATGAAGGAGAAGATGATTTGTCAAGCTGTAGTACTTGTCTTTATGGAGGGGAAGATAGGAAGGCTTGGGAACTGTGGAAGGAAGCTCTTATAGAAGAGTTTGTGTGAACTCTTCCTTCACATGCAGGCATAGGGAGAAGTGTAGCTGTAATAGATTGGAAAAGTGCAGAGGTTTTTTCCCCCTCTGCCTGATGTTTTAGAGAAGCGGCTAAGCTTTCAGAAGAGAGCTATGTTCTTCCCTATATGATAAAAGAAACTTCTGTTTCTGGAAGAAACAGTCTCTGTATCTTTTCTGCCTGTTTGCCAGCTGCTAACCGATCAGTGGAACTCAGAGCTCAGGAGTGCCAAAGGTAGGATTGCTGATGTATCTGAGTAGCTAGTGGTGCTGGTGTCTGAAGTGTGCTAGTGGAGAAGCTAGCAGAGTATTTGAACCTAGAGCTTATCGGTGTCCAAAGAAGACACTAGTCTGGGAAGAGAACTACATGGGACCAACAGAAGAAGCAGAATCAGCTGAGAGCTACTTGTAAGCAAAGAAGAAACAATCTACAGACTGAGATAAAAGATGAAGTTTAGCCAAGTGACTCACCCATCTGGAATCTCCAAGTGAGAGAGAAACAGAAGCCCTACAACATAAGCCAGTAGGCTAAGAAAATATGGTTGGCTCTGTGAATCGGTACAAGCCAATTCCAGCACACCATTGGGTATAGGTGAATTATGTTAGCTGATGATCATGTACTGTTCATTTACCCTTTTCACACATGCTGTTACCAAGACAGATTCCACCACCAATCTTATACCTGTACATCTTTTTTTACCCCTAAGGGAAGAACTTTGTGTTTGTCTCCATTAAATTTAATTCTGCTATTTTCAACCTATTTTTCTAACCTGTCCAGCACTGAAAACAAGAAAAGATACATACAAGAAAGATAAAGAGGGCCAGGTAACTACAGACAGGTTCGTTATAACTGTAGAGCTGTTGTCAGGAAAATGAAACCTTGAAATGAGCTGAAGCTAGTGAAGGATACAAAAAGATAGGAAAAGAAAATATTCAGTATGCTAGCTGCTCAGTGAAGGCAGTAAAATGCTAACAGGTAACAAAAAAATGGTAGAGCTACTCTAATCCGATTTTGTTCGACAACGAAATTATGCAGCACAGGATACAGCTTGAGATTGATAGACATATGGTCAGATAATATCTCTTTACAATGAATGCATTTCAATTTCTAGGATCTGTTAAACAGCATGGTAGATTACTGAAGGAACTACCTGATGGTTTGGCTAAACCCTTATGTATTATCCTTGGGAAATTCTGGAGAACTGGTGAAGATGTTCCTACCTTCAAAAATGGGGGAAAGGAAAATCCAGAAGACTATAAACCTGTCAATCTGGCATCAATACTTGGGAAGATTCTAGAGCAGATCTGTGAACACCTTGAAATAATGTGGTAATTACCAGAAGTCAGAAGCAATTTGTCAGGAATAAATCTAACCTTACCTCATTTTTGATTGGCTAATTTTCATAATAGAGTGTGGGAATGCCATGGATATAATATATCTTGATTTCAGTAAACCATTTGAGAAAGTACCCCTTGACATGCTGATTAGCAAGCCAAATTGGCTGGATGATGATGACTGTGAGACTAAAGTATGAACTGGATGGCATGATAGTAAATTAGATATACAGCTGATTCTAAAATAGTACTGAAAACTAATATTATCTCTTCAGTTTGGAGAGTTATCAATTGGAGTGCCAGAAGGATTGGCCCTCTACTCTTCAACATTTTCATTATTTGGATGAAGAGGTAAAGGGAATGCTTATTAAAATTTCAGATGATACAGAGTTGGAGGGTGAGATTTCTAATATTCCAGAGCACAGAAATAAAATTCAAAATAATTTTGAATATATCATATGTCATAAGGGGAAATACATAGTTAAATGGCCATTGCTCAGTTTTCAGCAGCATGTCCTTGAAGAACTACAGCGAGAAAAAGGGAGGATTTGGTGAAGAGAACATTAGTGTATTCAGTTCTGGGCACCATACTCTAAGAAGGATTTAGAGAAATTGGAACAGCTTTAGAGAAGAGCAGAAAGTATGATGTCTAGAAATTAAGTCCTATGAAGAGAGATTGAAGGAGCTAAGAACATTTAGTCTTGAGAAAATACAACTGAAAGGAGATACGATAGCACTATTCATATACCTAAAATAATGTTACATTGAGCAGTGCAAATACCCGTTTTCTCTGGTTCCAAATGTGGATTTAAGTTACAGGAAGAAAGATTCTTACTGAATGTTAGAAAATATTTCCCTGCAGTAAGAGCAGCTTGATAGTGAAATCAATTATCCAAAGAGATGGTGGGCTCAAGTTGTGTTCAAGTAATAGCTAGAGACCCATCTGTCTAGGATGCCTTAATGTGAATTCTTACACTGAGCAGGAGGTTGAACTCATTGTCTGAATAGCCCCATTCAACTCTACGAATCTGTAGGGTTTTTTTCACCTGTTTTCTTCTGTTTACCTCATTTCTTGGTAAGTACTAAGAAAGATTATGGACTTTCGTGACAATATAGCTCATTTTCTGTAGAAGGTATATGTTTTGATTGTAGTCCAATTCGTGAATTATTCCTGTAATGGAATATGTTTGTGTCCCAATATAGAATATATTTTTCCGATAAATAAATAAGGAAAGGAAAGGAAAGGAAAGGAAAGGAAAGGAAAGGAAAGGAAAGGAAAGGAAAGGAAAGGAAAGGAAAGGAAAGGAAAGGAAAGGAAAGGAAAGGAAAGGAAATAGTACTACAGGATGTGAGATAATGAATAACTCAAATGTGTTACAATATTGAACCAGAAAAGGGATAAAGAAGTCAAAAGTGATTTATTTTGAAAATCACTTTTATTACTTAAGATTTAAATTGCTTTTATACATCAAAAGCAATTTAATGTATAATGCTTTTATACATTATATTGCTTTTCTATATGAATTTTTTATTCCATTTTTCTTTCATCTATAGTAGCATACCTTGAGCATACACTGAGCTATCAGTGAAAAATTCTGCTTTAGTTGCTTGCTTGTCTTTCCTTGCTTTTATTTTGTATTTGCTGTACACTTGCTGTTCCTTTCTATTGCTGGTTTCAACTTGTTTTCATTAAGAAAATACACACCTTAAAAAAATACAGGTAGTACTCGGGTTATGATGGCAATTGGGACCAGAATTTTCATTGCTAAGTGATGCAGCCATAAAGTGTGACATCACGTGGCCGCATTGCTTAGCGACAGCAGTCCTGGCAGTTCCCGTTGCCATCATTAAGCAAGGATCACAGATCATTCATTGAGGACCTCCTTGCAACTTCTTGCTGGCTTCCAATAAGCAAAGTCAATGGGGAAGCCAGCAGGAAGTCGCAAGTCTCAGGTGGCTTGCAAGCAGGCCAGTCAGCAAGTAAGTGGCTGCTGCTGGGGGGGGGAGGGTCCGCGAGTGGCTGGAGCAGTATGAGCACAATGGGGCCGGGGTGGCTGCTGCTGGGTGGGAGAGGGTGTGCGCGGGTGGTGGTCAAGGCATGGCACGAGTGTGGTGGGGCTGGGGGTGGCTGCAGTTGGGTGGGGGAGTGTCAGCAATGGTGTGCAGATGGTTATTGGAGTGTGAGTGTGGTGGTGCTGGGGGTGGCTGCTGCCGGGTGCGCAAGGGTGTGGGGTGGCCATTGAGATGCGGCATGATCAGGGCAGGGCCAGGGTTGGCAGCTGCTGGGTAGGGGAGTGTGTGTGAGGGTGCATGGGTGGCCATCAGGGCGCAGCACGGCAGGGCCAGGGGTAGCTGCTGCCAGGTGGGGGAGGGTGTGCAGGTGGCTACCGTGGGCAGGGAAAGACCTACAGGCACCACAGCAAGGCTCCTCAGGAGAAAAAGGCGCTGGAGTGCAAGTGACTTATCAGAGTGATTTGCAACCTTCTCTGCTGGCTTTCCAATTGACTTTGCTTGAGGGAAGGTGGCAGGGAAGGTTGCAAATGGCAATCATGCAATGTGGGATGCTACAGCCATTGTAAGTGCGAGCCAGTTGCCAAGTGCCCGGGTTGCAATCATGTGACTGTGGGGGCACTGGGACAGCCAAAGCTTTGAGGACCTGTCATAAGTACCAGTCATTCAGCACTGTCATAACTTTGAATGATTGTTGAATGTGTGGTCATTAACCAAGGACTACCTGTAATGTACTGTTCTCTCACTGTATGCATATATATTGCTGCATGAAACACAAGCTCTGTTGTCAGAATGTGACTGAAATTCTCCTTGTTCCCAGTATTGTCAGTCAATATGATTTTGGTGGGACATTCTTTTCCTGATGAGAAGTGACTGAGAAAACATAAAATATTTCTCTATCATGTCATCAAAATATCTGCAAATGCCAGACTTGATTATGTGCCATCAAGTTGGTGTCAACTATTAACAACCATATAAATAGATTTTCTCCAGGACATTCTGTCCCCAACCTGGTCCTTCAGATCTTCCAGTGGTATACCCAACACTGCTATAATTGTTAGCCTCCCAAGTAGACCAGACAGGAAACACGACAAGATGAACTAATTCTACTTAATTGTAAGGCTACATTAACAGAATCTTGCAAGTCTGAAAGTACAAATCTCCCACTGTCTCATTTTACCACCTGAAGGTTAGGGCAGATCCTTTCTAAGTTTCTTTCTCTGCCCATTACTCATTTGTGGGCTCCTCCCCCTTTTGTCTGATTTTTCCCTAGACAGCATCTCTTCCCCCAATCTTCCAAGGTCATTCTCACATTCCATTACAATAATCAAATCCATCCACCTTGCTGCTGGTCGTCTTCTTCTTTCTCCTTCCGGCTTTCCCAGCATTACAAATTTCAACAGAGAGCTTGGTCTTTGCATAATGTGTCCAAAATATGATCATCTAAGCCTGGTTGTTTGTGCTTCAGATAAGAACTCTGGATTGATTTGTTCGATGATCCATTTGCTTGTTTTCTTGGCTACCCCTGGCATTCACATGCGTCTTCTCCAACACCAGCATTCAAAAGTGTGAATACTCTTTCTGTCCTGCTTCTTCAAAATCCAACTTTCACTTCCATAGAGTACCACAGGGAAAACTGTTTCATGCATGATTTTGATCTTTGTAGGTATACAGTACAGTAGTTCCTGCTTAACGACCTTAATTGGCACTGGAATTTCCATCGCTAAGCAATGCGGTTGTTAGGTGAAACATCACATGACTGCACCACTTAGCGACAGTGGTTTCAGTAATCCTGGTTGTGGTCATTAGGCCAGAACTGTGCCATTGTTGGGTAGGGACCTCACGCTTCTCCTGCCCTGCCGCGCTCTCCTCCACTTCCACTCCCCTTACCCGCCTATCTCCCCACATCTCTGCCCTTTTTGCCCACGCTACACTCTGCTACCTCTGCTGCTCTGCTGCCCTGCACTCTGCTGCCCCACCACCCTCGCTCCACCACCCATGCCATCCCTGCCGCCCCCGCCACCCTGCGCTCCACTGCCCTCAGCTGACCTTCACTGTCTTCTTCCTCCCAATGCTGACATACCTGACCTGGCCCTTCACAAGGCAGCACCTTGTCAGTATCAGGAGGAAGAAGACGGCAGCTGGGCACAGCAGGGTGTCAGGGGGAGCAGAGCACAATGTGGCAGGGGCAGTGGAGTGCAGGGTGGTTAAAAGGGCTGAGATGGGAAGATAGACAGGTGGGGGGAAGTTGAAGCACACCCTGTGGTTATAAAAGCAAGTGGGCTGCCAAGTGCCTGAATTTTGATAACTTTGAGGACAGGATATAAGTACCATTTGTTCAGTGCCATCGTAACTTTGAACAATTGCTGAACAAATGGTCATTAAGCAAGGACTACCTAATATACATCATGGCATCTGAATATCTTTCCCAAGGCCTTCATTGCTATTCTACCAAGCGTTAGTACATTTCTTGACTAGTAAAGGCTAGTTCGTTTACTGTTGATAGTCAATCCTAAAGGCAGAAGCTATCAAGCTTCATCCTAACCATGAAATAACCATCTGACAGGCTGGCTGGCTGGCTGGCTGGCTGGCTTATTTATTTGACTGATTGATTGATCGATCGATTGATTGATTGATTGATTTATATGGCCGCCCACCTTAAGCAACTCTGGGTGGCTTACAACAACAATAAAACCAATAAATAATAAAAGAGTAAAAAACAGTAAAACAATAAAACAAAAATCCTGCACCTTAATCATCCCCTTAGGATGCCCCACAGCAGGGTCAGCTGCCCTCCTTCCATACTATTTACCTATACCATCCTATCCCAACACCTCAGTAAAAAGCCAGGTCTTGATGGCCTTCCAAAAGGCTAGAAGGGTGGTAGCCTGTCAAATTGCTGGTGGGAGGGTATTCCACAAGGTAGGGGCAGCCATGGAAAAGGCACATTTCTAAGGACCCACTAGATGGCAAGATTTCCGGGAGGGGATCTGGAGTGTACCCACCCTATCTGATCTAGTAGGACGGGCAGATATTCTTAGGAAGAGGCAGTCCTGCAAATAACCAGGTCCCATGCCATGTAGAACTTTAAAGGTGATAACCAGCACCTTGAATTGCACCCAGAAAAAAACTAGGCGCCAGTACAGCTCACGCAATAAAGGTGTATCATGGGCATAGCTATGGACACTCAATACTGTGTGCACTGCTACATTCTGGACCAGTTGTAACTTCTATATAAAGCACATTGCAATAATCCAACTATGAGGTGACTAAGGCACGAGTGACCATGAGCAAGGCCTCCCGGTCCAGGAAAGGGCACAATTGGTGTAAAAGACAGATCTTTGCAAAGGCCACCCCCCCAGCCACAGCTGCCACCTGCTCATCAAGCAGGAGCCATGAGTCCAGGAGGACCCCCAAATTGCACATCAGCTCAGTCCAGGGGAGTACAACCTCATCCAGAGTCAAAGATAACAAGTCACCAGACCCTGGGGGCCCAAAAACCCAGAGCCACTCCATCTTGCCAGGGTTGAGCCAAAGTCAGTTCATCCCAGCCACATGCCACCTCCCAGGAGGCCTTAACGAACCAGGACCAAGACACTCTACAAGATCCGTGTACAAAGAGAGTCTGCACAGACACAATTCAGTCCAATGCCCCCATCACCTTCTCGTTCTAAGCAGCAAACACCAGATCCAGTATGTGACCCCCTGTGAATAAGTTGAACCAGGTCCATGGTTGCCATGGTGGCCATGCTGCCTCAGATCCTGGGCTCAGAGTTGGCAGCTTGAAATCCATCAGATCTATAAGCCTGGGGAACTTCACCACCAGCTCAAACACCAAGTCCAAGAACACAGGCAAGGATGCAGCTACACTGCAGGGAGGAAGGTAAGTGAGCAGTAATCCCCACTGATCCCTATGGCTCAACCTCACAAAGAGGGTCTCACATCCAGTGATGTCTGGGGCCATCAGAGACTCACGAATAACAACCACCATACCTGCCCTGGTGTCATGGCTGATGCCACTTGAAACCTGGGAGGGCACATTTCAGAGAGGGGAATCTTCTCCTTCAGTGCCTGCCCAGGTCTTGGTAACACAAGCCAAGTCGGCTCTCTCATCTACAATCAAATCATGGATGAGGTGGGCTTTATTGGAAGTCAACCTGGCATTAAGCAGTGGCAGCTGGAGACCAGAGCCACTAAAGCCCCAGAAACCAGGTTCTGGGGCTGAGCAAAAGGGGCCGGAATGCAGTACCAATATTAAACACCAGGGCCACCTTCCCGAAAGTGGCCTGCCCCATCTTGAACAAGAACAATTTACAGAGGAAGCAGGATGTACAGTGATGATTATCTTTATAGTCCTTCCCTTCCACTGAGGATTGTAGGGATTATTTTCATAGCACTGGATACCCACACAGTCTTTCAAGGCATCCACACAATATCATGTCTGAAAGCAGCCAGTGTGTTAGATTTGAAGCCTTAGCTGAGCAACAGCTTCAATAGAAAATAGCATCATTCAAACAATATAAATTCTGTGCTCTGTGTTTTTAATGTTTATCCGTAATATAAGGCCAAATTAAGGTGCAGGTTAATTGTTTGTAATTATATCTTAATCAGAAGAATTGGTTCAGTCTCTTTTTCTTTTTGTAGATCAATGTAATAGCCTTACTTAATTAAAAATCTGTTAATATATGACTTTCAGTGAAGCCTTAGATGTATAATTTATATGAGTACAGTGTGCTAACTAACCAATCTGTGTCCTTTTCTTCTTGACTTAAATTGTTTTCCTCATAGCAGCCAAATGTTTCCTTTCACATCTTTACAGAATCACCTTTGTTGGACCTGTTCCTCCATAACATTACTATTTTTGTGGCTTTACCAGATGCCTCTTTAAGTCTTAACCTGAACAGTTGATACACTTACTAACCAATATCCTCAACAAAGTTGTACACTTATGTCATCTCCTCCTAGTGATTCTGAAGATCTGAGGATGAAGAAACAACAGGAATTGCCATTAGAACCCAAATGGCAAATGCTCATACATAATACAAATGTACCCAGGTAAAACCATGTTTAGTCAACTATGGAGGTTGCAGAAATCTCTCTCCATTATTGCTGTGTCTGCTCGCTATCATTTAGCAGAACCTTTTCAGGTGATTGAAGGGCTTCCTTTGTATCAACCCTAGGATACAGCAGCTTGAGTCTTGAAGACCCAAAGTGCCTTTATGGTAGAACCCATAAAGTAAACATCATGTCCAAGTTCAAAACCATCATCTCAAAAGCTAAGCAGGGATTGACTAGGAGACCACCAAGAAGTTCCAGCTCTGCAGGTTTGACTGGAAGACTGGAAGAAGTCAGGGCAAGCCCTTTCCATATTATTGTCAAGAAAAGCAGATCATGAAATCACCAAGAGCTGAGTTTGATTTGATAGACCCTTTTAATTATTAAAAGCAATAGAAAGAAAACTGCTTTTCAACTTATCCTTAATTTTTTTTAAAAAAGGGTTGTTTTTAAAGAACAGAACTTTCTTTCAGTGGTGACAGGAGCACCACTACTGAAAAAGCCCAATGGATTTTTTCCATTGTGATGTCTTTCCTGGAAATTTAATTGAAGCATGCTAAACTAGAAACACCTCATGCCATTGAAGGGATGACTGTGCAAGGAAACAGAGGACATTTATACCCAATGGGACAGAGTAATGAAGTCTTTGAGGCTGAACTGAACATTTGATCTTTGGAGGAGGCCAATGACTCCTTCAGGAATGGAGAATTCTCATTGTTTTAAAAGAAATATTTGGATGCTTTGATTGTGGACAACCATGGGTTAGACTGGCTCAGCCTGCACATAACTAGTGCATTATAACAAATTGTTCAGAATAAAATTGGATCTCAATTCTTGAAATAGAGGTTGCTGTTGTTTTTCACATTCCCAGATGTCCGTGCTGAAAAACATGCATAATAATATAACTAGGTGGTACACGAGTCCCATCTGGCTTAGATTCTGTCAAAACAATTGCCCAGGTTGCCAGATACAAACAAACTGGTTATAGTAGGCCTTAGCAACTCAAGCTGTTTTAATTCAGAACATACTGTATACCAAAGAGACTATTTACTAATCAAAGCTACTCTGCCAGATGCAAAGCTGGTGAAGAACTAGCATAATATCATAAATGGTTTCTTAAATGTCAGGTTTTAACATCTTCAATTTAACATTGACTCTGAAAATCACACATTTGATACCACAAAAAAAAGTTAAAGCAAGAATCAATAAACTAGCTCTATTGTAGTATTTTTAGTTTCTTTGTGGATATAGTTTCAGTGATATATGACCTTTGGAAAAATTTTAAACAAATTTTCTTGTAGAGAAAAATCCATGCTTTCAAAATAGTGAAAAATAACACATGAATAGTTTTTTCATTGTCATCATGAAATTAAGAATATTTTAAGCCTTAACATCTTTTTACAGTTAGATTTTTACAGTTACATTAGATTTCCCGTATTTTATAGCATGAAACTGAAATCCATATAAAATCAAAACTTTGGTGTTAATTAGTTCTCAAACCTAGCTAAGCAGATTTAATTGGCTCTGGGATTTAAAGCTTATTTACTTGACTGTATTAATGAATAGAATTGTTGTGATTTTAGGCAATGTATTATTTTTAAAAATGTTAGTATGGTGGGAAATGACCATGCCTTTATTTTCGACTTTACTTGATTTACTGAAGTATCTTGTAAATAGAAAAAACTCCAGTTTCTTTGTACAGTAGGAAGCAAAAAAAAGTGATCCCAAAACATGGTAGATTGATTTCAATGAAGAGTTAATGTCAGTTCTGCAACATAGTTTTTAGATTTAAAAAATACATGTGTATTAGAACCTATTCACACCAGGTTCCTTGTTCTCCACTTACACTGTCAAAGAGCAGATTTTGAAGATGGATATTCTTCAGGTGTATGAAGTTTTGCAGAAGTTTTGTGAACATCAGTGCTTTTTTTAACCTGTGGTTTTATTTCATTGCCCTTATCTTGTTTGGTAAAAACAAAATAAAAATATTTGAAGAGACAAGCAGACACCAGGCTCCCCTCCTCTCTTCTGTATGTAAATGCTTCACTTTAAGAAGGATCTCAATTTTGCAATACCAGTAAATGGCACAGTCCATTATGGTGACAATATTCCAGTGGGTTAGCTAGATGTATAAGGACAAATGGGGGTCAGTGACAGTTCCAAAAACAAGAATTCCAAGAAAACCTACTGTAGTTTGTTTCTAAGGCAATTCTACACATGGAGGTGTCTTTAGGATAACATCTCAAAGCTATAAACTATTTTAATGTAGACTGATATTGTAGTGCATGATATTCAATTCATATGTTTCATGGGAAAGTTTTCAGAAATGTGTTGGGGTTTTTGTTTGTTTGTTTGTTTTTTGGTTATAAAATTATTTGGTAGCCTTGCAACACAATGCTGCATGTTAGGTCTATTGTTTAGAATAACATGCTTTTTTTTTTCCTCCAGTGAATATTTAATACTTTTAAGGCATTAAATGCTTTAATTCAAGGCCCTGAGCATAGTGTTGGACTCAGTGGCCTAAATGACCACTTCTAATTCATGATTCTATGAAATGTCACTCTATCTGTTCAGAATATGATTTTTAAAAATCTCCAAGATTTTTGGGTTTTGGAATCAGTTTGCATTAAAGCCACAGCCAAGTTTATCCCACTGTTGAACACAGGCTAATACTGCAGTTCTTTATGTTACGATGTTCAACTAATTGGCTATTTTTTTCTTTCTAATATTAAAAAGCCATGATATATATGACATTTTGTTGTTAACAATTAACAGCTAGTTCTTCCTACAAGATATTTCACCTACAATTGTCCATTTTCTCCTCATACTCACTACTTCCTCCCTTATAACTCCATTTTACCAGTTTTATTTTAGTACCAATTGCTTGCCATTGTTCAGTTTCAAGGCAAAGGGAAGATGGGGGAAAGTAAAGAGAGAGAAAGGCAGGAGAGAGGAAAGATCAAGAAAGGAAAGGAAAGGTCATTCATTCGTTCATATTGTATGTCATTTCAGTTCTTGCTGGCAGTAGTCTTTTATTTGCCTCATAGTTTGAGGCAACTATACCAAATTGTCTGAAATTTGTCTTATTATGATTTAACGTAGAATATTTTTCATGGGCTGTTAGCACTAAATCCTGCATTCCATGTCAGTACTCGTAGTGGTTTTGGAATTCTCAGTTTGTAAATTATGCAGGTCAATTTAGCTGTAGCAAAACATGCCCCTGCCTAATTCTCAAATCCCAGCTATTGATATATATAAGGATTTTTAAATCTTTTTATCTTTTGTTGTGAATGGCTTACCTAGGATCATACTGGTAGTTCCTTCAACATTTCTTATAAATTGGATTAGCATTTGATAGTTCTGCAACATTTCCAGAAATGTTATATAGTGTTGACCTTTGCTGATATATCAGTACCTGTGCAGTCATACCTAAAACTCATGGGCAAAGTATCTAGTAAACCTATCCAAGGTGGCTTTGATCAATGTCTTCTTTAGTGACTATTTATTTTAACATCTTTTACCAAAAATACCACACAAAAAACAAAAGGAAACATAAAAATAACAGGAAAAGGGAATAAAAAACTGAACAAAAAGAAATGAGAAAAAAGAAATTGCAAACTATCAATACATGTCACACACCTGTCAAATATTAAATATTTAAACATTTCTAAATTTCAATTGTAGGGGACGCGGTGGCATAGCGGCTTAATGACGCTGAAAGTTGCCGGCCAGAAATGGTCGACGCTTCAGCGGTTCGAGTCCAGCCTTCGCGTTAACAGGGTGAGCTCCTGTTTCCTCCCCAGTTCCTGTCAACCCAACAGTTTGAAAACTCAGTGAGTAGATAAATGGGTACTCTCACTCCAGTGGGAGGAAAAATGCTGGCGGCACCTTGCAAAAGGAGTCGGGAGCAGTTGCCGGTAAGCGCGAAAAACCGTGCATGCCTGAAAAGGGCGCGAAGCAACGGAAACCCCGCCTCCTGCGCTCGCCAGCTGGGCTCTGCTCTAGGAAGGAGGCTCTGGCAAACCACTTCCGAAACACCTTGCCTTGAAAACTGCAAGGGCTCATCCAAGCAGTCACTGCAAAGTCGGTAACGACTGAGCGCAGATTAAAAAAAAAAAAATCAATTAAAGAGGATAAACAATAATGCTCTGTTGTTATATCTTGAAATCTGTGCTAAATGAAAACATACTCCATCGTTTTTTTAATTAGTAGACTTTGATTCATGTCAGTGCAGTACTTCATGCCATGAAGATAAGATAATATGCCTGATTGAAGTGAAGACCAAGAGTGACTTCTTTTAGGAGTCCTCTGGCATTTGCAGTCTAGTTTCTAACAGTGGCTTGGAAAAGTTGTTAGAGGTAATGCATCACACTGATTCTCCTAGACCTCTTGGTAGTTCTGTTGAGAATGGGACCTTTTAAAATCATCTACTTTGATCAGGGGCTAGAAGCATTATAGTTCATCATCTGAACAGTGTTTAGAGAATCATTCTCAGAAAAAGGAAGAGTGCTGTTCTGCTCATGACTCTAGCACATAGAATGCTCCAATAGCTTCTCCCATGTGCTGTTTAACATTTACTTGAATGCTAAGGTGAGAGAATTTAACAGTATCAGTTAAACTTCTTCAGCATGCGATGTTCCCTATCATTTCTGGCTTCTGATGTAGCAAGGCAATGGGTGTGCTAAATCAGTTATTTATATAGCTCATGTTTGGAGGGAAGGTGAACAAAGTGAAGCTTAATCTAGATGAATCAGGATACTTGCTTATCTGACTCTACATATTGCCCTTGATGGGTTTCCATCCCTCTGAAAGATAATTCTGTTAGTCACCTAGAGTCAGGCAGCAGATAAATTTCATAAATAAATAAATAGATAAAATATGCAGTCTTAAAATGCATTCTTCTTGATCTTCAGGATTATACTAGTGTATTTATCTCTACTTTGGGCTGCCTTAAATGTTTTAAAAACTGCAACTAACATAGAAAGGGGTCACTAGGTTGTTAGTAAGTATTTGAGCAGATTATCCCAAGCTGGGTCAAATTTAACATCCTAGCATTAACCTTTTCTGTTTCAAAACAGCTTTTTGCACGTACCCATAGGAATGTGCTCAATCATTATAATCTACTTCAGAGAACCTACTTTCTACTAATGTGTAAAATGCTTTTAATATGAAATGTTTTGTGCTCAAAACATCCTGATTTGAATTCAAAACACTGTTTCAGTTTTGAAGCAGTTATTTTTACCTTACCAGAAGTGTTCAGGTGCTACTCTGATAATTCTGAAAATGTTCCAAACTTTCATTCACTTAAGATTTTAGCATTTTTTTCCTGTTGTTTTTGGTTTAGTTTGCTTTTTTGCTATTTGAATGTATGGATCTTTGTTTCAAGTCACAATAGATACCAAACAGGGAGTAAAAACCCACCCTGGGCCCTCACCCCTAAGCATGTTCAGCCCCATTTAACCATAGCAGCAACAAAAAGGAAAACTTACATATGCTCAGGTTTTAGACTGCAGGTCATTGGATTGCTTTGGATTTTAGAGCATCACTTAGGAGCAGTGGGACCTAGTTTTAAGTAATCATATTCGGAATCATTTTTCACATTTTACTTTTAAGCATAATACAGCAGCAAGTGGTTTGACAATGGCTTGGAACAGGAATATAAATCTTCTGTCTAGACTAGTTGCAAGACATTTTGTAGGTATTTAATAAGTACAATATCTATATGAACTATAAGCTGAATAGTTTCATTGATTATTACCCTACTCAGATTTTACATGAAGTGTTTACTCCCAAAGGGTTTAAGAATTCCCTGCTGGATCTCTGCTATTGAAAATTGAGGGGAATTTACTTTGGCACTATGTCGACCAGATACCTGTTTGCTTGCCATCTGTTTCAATCTGCATAAGTTTCCAAACTTGTATTTTCAGAGAACCACTAATTGTTTATTTTTTTTAAAGTTTAGTTAGCTGAAGAAAAAGTATAGATTCATATAACAGTATTAACAATATAATGTAAGTTCAGAATGTATAATGATAATTTTAAAAGGTGGGGAGAAGCCTGGAAAATAATGTTATAACCAGAACAACTCTAAAAAAATTTGACCACATTGCTCAAAAATCTTATGCCTTGTCCCTATTCAAATATTAATAGACCATATGTATCAAGAATCTAGTGCTGAATATCAGATGTAGATTTTTCCTTCCAGTGATGTATGTAATCTGAGTGTACTTCAGCTGGGCAAGTCCTGTGGTGGTGACTGAGGGACAGTCTTGTGATGTTATCTGGGAAGAGTTTGAACTTATTAGTTCCAAAATAAACAGTCCCTTTGGTGCTATGGATTTGCCCACCTGTATTTTAGATCTATGAGCCTCCTGGTTGGACAAGGCCTCCAGAAAGGGGACAAGTGGGTAGATCCATGTGGTATAAATGCCTCTCTGAGGAGAGAGGTGAGACCATAGCTGAAAACAGCCAGTCTGGAAAATTTTAATCCAGTCTCCAACCTTCTGTTTCTGATTTAGAGGTTGTTAAGAAGGTGGTTAGCCTTCAGCTTCAGAGGAGTGGGGGAAGCAGATTAACTGGATCCTTTCCAGTTAGGATTCAGACCAAATTATAGTAGTGAGATGGCTTTGGTCACACTTGTCAATGGCCTTGGCAAGGCCAGAATGGGGGTAGTTCATCCATCACTGGTTCTCAACCATGGTACCCTTCTGGACCAGCTTCAGGGGCTGGAAGTGGGGAGCACTCCTTCCTCCAGGGCCAGTTCAGACAATGTTGGTGAGAGGAGAGCAGTTGAGTCCTAGGCCCTTGCTTTGTGGAGTGGCTCAGGGCTCTCCCCCCCACACCACTTTTCCTCTCTTTTTAATATTTATGTGAAACTCATGAGTGAGGTCATCCATCAGCATGGGGTACAGTATCACCAGTATGTTGATGATACTCAGTTGGTACATCTCTGCTGCCAGGCATCCAAGAGAAGCTGTTCTATCCCAGTGTCTGGAGGCTGTGAGGGTCTGGATGGGGAAGAACAGGCTTCAGGCTTACCAGTTTACGAATTTGTCTGTTTACTGCAGTTTGCAAATAGTGTATATAACAGAGGAATCATATTTTTCTCTAAGCACTTCAGAGAGCTGTTTGTTTATTATGCAGGTTTCTAGGATTCAACTCATCACTAACTGGGCAGCATAACATAAAATGAACAAGAGATTCTCAGACTCTTCTGCATATATGATGGATTCTGTTCTAAGGGGCAAATAGTTTCTAAAAGTGTACTCATTGCATTTCCAATAAAAAATCTTTTAGATTTAACTTAAACTTATGGACTATTTGCTACTGCTACTATTGTATAGTAAAGCAAGCTTGACTTTGGAACATTTAGGCAGATTTCCCTAGGATGATATTCTTCAATGATTTTCAGCTTCTGTATAATATGGGAAACTAAAAAAGATAGTGTACTACTTTGGAGGATAAAGGATAACTTTAATGTTTTCATAAAGTATACCAAGCATACTATATGTATATGCATACACAGAATTTGTAATTGATTCTTACTTAGAGCTTTGAGTTCATTTTTAAAGTGGGCTAGACATATTATACACTATTTTATTAATAAAGCATATGTGATTAACTACTGAAATTGGAAACTCTCCAAATGATAGAACTTTAAAAGCAGTGAAAGAAGACATAGCTAGAAATGATATGCTGAGGCAGATGTGGCCCAGATTTCATTTTACCTTGAAGGGAATCATTTCATAGGTTCCAAATAGCAATCCTGTTATTGTTATGCCTATTCTTTTCACAATCCTTTTGTCATCTCTTTTCCCATTAAATATTACTTTTAGTTAACTGGATGTGATGACATTGAAGTTAGGAGGCAAATACTTTTATTTTAATGAGCATATGTATCCCTCTAGAGTGACATTCAGTTAAAAGTTAGCCACTTTGCAAGAATACATTCAAAACTGCTGAAAGATTAAAAAGATGAACCTTATTATGAACTCCACTCCTTCAGTTGTAGAGGTGAGAGAGGAAGCACTGATTTCAAACTGATTTATTTTACAAGGTTATTGCATGTGGCCATGAGAAAAGGGATTATTCTGAGAATTTTGAATTTTCCTAAAAATCAAGATCCCTGGAATAATGGAACCATGCAATACTGGCACAATTGACGGATGAATCCAAAGTATATGTGAATAAACGTTATGATTAGTTAATCAGATTTATTGTTTGGTCATTAGCCATTACAAAAGTAAAATGCCTATAGAAATACAATATTCAAGATACTTGGATCTTATGAATCTTAATAAATCTGGCATGTAATTTAGCTAATCCTGCAAAAAATAACAATTTTATTTAATAAATTAGCATTATTATTAAAAAGTAAATTGTTTTAATAACTAGCTGAAGCAAATGAAATGTTTGTTATCCTGAACATTTTGAGATAAAGCACAACTGAATAAATGAGATGAAGCCTCACTTATTTCATCTGTGTTCCAAAACTACTGAATACTTCAGATGAGCTGCAGCATGAATTACAACAAAAGTGAGTTCTTTCCTTAAATTAAATTTATTGATTTTAATTCAGCAATGCCTCTATTATTACAGTACATTATGCCAAATGCAACTACTCCTACTGAAAAATAAGGTAAAATCTTCCTGTACAGATCCATTTTGCTATAAATGTCAGTCTCCTTAGTTAAATTACAGCCTTTTTGAGAAAAGAAATCCCTATATTTTTTAGAATGTATATAATTATGTAAATTAAATTCCTGTTGTTAAGTGTTATAACTTGGCTAGGCAATGCTTTAAACATGCTTAGCTATTTTACATAATAGATAATAATTTTTGTTACTGAATGTTTATGGTCCAAAAGTGAGACATAGTCTTCAATCAGATGTACACCCCAGAGATTTGAACTGGTTGTGCTTGCAGGCAAGACAAATCAAATAGAATAGAACAGAATTTTTATTACGGTCACGGACCAGAATTGCAAACAGAAACACATTAAAAATAAAAACAAAACAAGATAAAATATTACGATTGGTGGTGGGTTCATCGGTGATCAATCAAAGTCTGCCTAATTTTACAGGCAGTATAACAAAATTTAGCTACATTCAAGGAGACTGAATCATACTGATCCATTAACAACTGTACATTAAAAAAAAAAAACAGAATTTCCCAGGTGTTTTACCAGGTAAAGAGTTATAAGGCGGGTCCTTGAGTCCTTATAGAGGGTACAGTGTGGCAGGACAGGAGCTGTAGCTTCAATAGCTCCTTGTCCACAGGGACACAGTCTCGGCTCATAGGGGACTCTTTTGTATCAGCCCTCCAAAACTGCTGTGGGAGGAGTGTTGAAGCGTGCTAAAGTTAGTACTCTTCAGAATTTGGAAAAAGTTACTGTATGTGGTATAAGTATCTCGCTGGTTTGTAAAAAAGGACTTGACTCTGCAGAAAAACATTCTTGGGCAGAGCAGACTGGTCTTGTTGGATTTCCATTTCTTTAATATATTGTTTAAATGTGCTAAGTGCATGCTTATAACCCATCATTAAGAAAAGACAAGATGTTTAAGGTTTTGTGAGATTGTCCTGAACCATATTGATTTGTAATTGTGCTCAATAAGGAAAGATCTCAAACCTCTGGGTAAGAACAGTAACTTCAGCCAATGTGCTATGATGTAGGTTCATGCACCCATTTCGGCCTTGCCTACCTCCTTAAAACTACATTTGGAACGCAAGGGGCTACCTAGAATATATGTCAGATCTGCGATGTTCAAATCCTAATGAAGAAAAATCTCTTGAAACCCGAGTCAGGTTCAAAAAGAAATTCATTTATTGAGATGTACATGCATCTTCAAAGCATTGCTGAAGCTAAAAGCCCGTGCATTCCCAATCCACTTTTACCCTCACTTCTTAACCCCCCTTCTCTTTAGCCAGTTCTTGGTTCTCATGCTGGTACAACCTTGGACATTCCTGGCCCTAGATAACAGTCCATCTGTGTTAACGGTTTCGCTTTCCTTATTCCCCCCACCCCCCTACTGAAATATGGCAGAAACAAAGCAAGCAACTAATGAGCTGATAGACTGATTGCTGGAGGTTCTGACATGCCACCCCTCAAAAGAAAAAAAAACTTCAACGTTGGTTCTCGAAGACCTGCAATGAAACAAAGACAATAGAACAGAAATATATATATATATGCATACCACATTACTATTGTTTACAATATGACTTCACTTTGGCTTATCAGGATATTTTTTATAAAATTCTCTAATCAAAGTTGGGGCTTTCATATGTTTCCTAGCTACCCATTCAGAGAAAGACTTTGGAAAATGTTTCCATTGGACTAGGAATTGTATTTCGCCTTTATATTTCCTGACATCTAGTATTTCCCTTATTTCAAAATGTTGCTCACCCTCTATCATTACAGGTTCTGGTACTGGTGGAGCCACGTGCCACCGTGTTGATTCTTTATAAGGCTTCAGCAAGTTACAATGAAACACGGGATTAATCCCCCTTAATTATTTGGGCAGTTTGAGGTGAACAGTCACTGTGTTAATCACTGTTTCAATTTCAAAAGGCCCTAGATATTTAGGTCCCAGTTTCTTTGATGGTTGTAATGATTTCAAATGTTTAGTTGAAAGAAATACTTTGTCGCCTACTTTCCATTCCTTTTTAGGCGCCCTCTTTCGGTCTGCATATTTTTTGTAGCTTTCTCTTTCTTCTTTCATTTGCTCAACCCACTCGTCTGCCGACAATACACTAGTCCTCTCACAAGGAAGTTCGGGAATTGGCACAAAGTCTTGACCCGTGGCTACTTTAAAAGGGGTAAACCCAGTACTATCGTGTATGGCATTATTATAAGCCACTTTCATAAAAGGCAACAAATCAACCCAATTATCTTGTTGATGATTTACAAAACATCTTAAATATTGCTGTAAACCAGCATTCCTCCATTCACTTGCCATGTCCGTCTGGGGATGATAACTCGAACTCAGACCCTGCTTGGCTCCAATGAGTTTCATGAACATTTGCCAAATTTTGAGGTAAACTGAATCCAGCAATCACTGATTATTTGATCGGGGACTCCATGTAGGTGATATATATGTTGAATAAACATTTTCGCGAATTGGATCACTGACGGGATTGCCGCGTGCATTATGAAATGAATTTGTTTTGAAAACAGGTCCGTAAGTTTCCAGACTACAGTCCGCTTTTTGCTTTTGGAGAGATCTATAATAAAGTCCATAGCAATTTCTTTCCAGGGTTTGATTGGTTTCGCCACTGGTTGTAACAAGCCCATTGGTTTTCCCCCGTTTCTTTGCCATAGCACAAGTAGGGCAACTAGCTACATATTCGGCCACATCTTTTCTGATTGCAGGCCACCAAAATTGTCTCCGGAGGAGATGGAGGGTTTTTACAAACCCAACATGTCCAGCAGTTTTGTTGTTGTGGCCCCTTTCCAACACCACTTTCCTGGCTTCGGCTGGAACATAAAGTCTATTTCCCAGCCACCAAGCTCCATTCCTTTCTGCTAGGGAGTTTTTGTTCTGTAGGAACCACTTATCTTTTTCCAAATACGAATTTAGCTCTTTTAACAGTTCCTGTTCTGGCTCTTTTCCCTTACTTTGCCCTCTGGTGACTGCTGCCACTGCATCCTGGCAAATTGGAATAATTGCTGATACGACCTTCTCTCTCTGGCTGTTGTGTTGTAGCAGTCAAGAGAGGGCATCAGCTAAGAAATTCTTTCCTCCCTTCAATGTGAATTTAAACCGGTTGAAAAATTGAGCCCACCGGACTTGTTTAGGAGACAATTTCCATGGGGATTTCAACGCCTCGAGGTTTTTATGATCAGTCCAAACCTCAAAAGGTGAGTCAGCTCCCTCCAAGAGGTGCCTCCAATTCACCAATGCCCATTTTACAGCGAATGCTTCCTTCTCCCACACTAACCATCTCCTCTCCATTTTGGTGAACTTTCAGGATATGTAGGCACAGGGATATAACACCCCGTTGTCAATTTCTCTTTACAAATGGCATTCAACTATAATCAGTACACAGTCTTAAGGAGCCATCCTTCTTTTCCCTAAACAGCACAGGTGCTGCCAGGGGGGATTTGGCAGGTTCTATAAAACCTCTTTGTAAATTCTTGTCAATGAACTCCCTAAAGCCACCATTTCCTTCGGAGTCATAGAGTACATTTTTGGCATGGGGTATTTCACCCCTGCCTCCAGTTCTATTGTACAGTCAGTTGCACGATGAGGCGGCAGTTGACCCAACTTGGTTTCACTAAATACTTTTGCCAAGTCTCTATATACTGGAATTGATATGGCACCGTCCGAGCCTCCCTGGGCTGGGACCTGCGCACTAGTTGCCACCACCTCCGGGCCTGAGGTTTCAGCGGCGCTCTCCTTTTTTACAATATAAGTCCCATCCTGGAAAATCAGGCTCCTGGTGCCCCAGTCCACTTGAGGATTCCACTGTTCTAACCAGGACATCCCCAAGATCAAAGGGTGACCCACAGTTGGTGCAACTAAGCACTTTAAAATGTCTAGATGAGAGCCAATCCTCATCTAAGCCGATCATCAAAGCCTCCATGTAGTATTCAGTGGGTCCCCCCCAGCAGTAGATCCATCTAATTGTCTAAATACAATAGGTGTCTTTAATTTCTGCACCCTTAGCCCCAACCCATTCACCAGGACGGGGTTAATCAATTCTGCACCCAGAGTCTATTAAAGCTGTTAACTCCGCTTTGTGAGTGGTCCTCAGAGCCCTTATTTTCACCCCAACCGTCATGGGGCTCACCCGAATGTCCTCGTCATTTGAGTCTGTGTTCTGTATTCTGACAATATAGCCCTTAGGAATTTAGATTGGACCCTTTCAGGAGGAGTCTAAGAGGTATAAGGTCCTAGCTGGGCACTGAAAAGCAGTTGTGCATGAGCCTTAGCTGAATATAGTTTCAGTGTGGCTGGGATATGCTGTGCTCCTCTGGTAAAATGAAAGGATTGAATTGTGGCTACTGTTTTTTGAGCATTTTGTATAACATAATTTTGATGTGCACTGTGTTTGGTGGTGCTGTGGAAAACCATGCCCAAATATTTAAAATATTTCACTTGTTCAATACTCCAGCCATTTATCCTCCAGGTGTGGAGTCTAAGTCTCTTTGCAAAGATTAGGTTCTTAGTTTTACTATGATTGATTTCAGCTGCTTCCTCAGAGCAGTAATTGGCCGGAGCATTCAGACCTCATTTAAGTCCAATTAACATTGCCACATGTCTGTTTGCTGGTTTTGGAGGGAGGGATGTTCTCATTGATTTATTTTGGCCACGAGTGGTTTTTTGTCCAGATTTAACAGCAGGGGGGCTAAAATGCATCCCTGCCTCACTCCTCTGTAAGTTGGAATCTCATTAGTGTGGTGGCCTTGCATACTGCATCAAACTTTGATTCTAGAATTCTTATAAAGATTATGCATAAGCAACAGTAACCATCTATCAATGGCAGCATTCATAAGCTTAGTCCATAGCCTTGCTCAGGAAACTAGATCAAATGCGGACCTAAAATCAATAAAAGCAGTATATAATATTAAGCCTGTTTTAGATGTGTATTTTTTGGCCAGGTGTTGAAGTATAAGGGCATGTCCAGAGATAGAATGTCTGGTCCTGAAGCCCACTTGCTCGTCTGCCAATGCTCTAGGTCGATCCAGTCAGCTAATTTGTTGTATAAGTGTCTGGCCTAGAGCTTACTTATTATACTTAAAAGGCTAATAGGCCTATAATTAGCAGGCAGGTCTCAGGCGCCCTTTTACAAATGGGCACCATGACAGTTAGGGCCTAGTCCTCTGGGATTTGGCAGTATGATCGATATGAGTAAACAGAAGTCCACCATTCCAAATTATTGCATAATATTTCGGGAGTAATAAAGTCCTTGCCTGGAGCTTTACCAGGCTTTAGCTGATTTATAAAGCATCTTTATTTCAGCACTTGAGACTGGGGCCCAATTAGGGAGCAGGTTAGCATTAAGATTTAAGTTGAATTTAGGAGACTCTTCTTGTGCATATAATGCTCAAAAGTGGTCCTCCCAGATGCAGATAAGAGGTGGGGAAATGAAATGGGCCTGTCAATTGGGTGAGAAGCTATCAGGCATCAGAATAAAATGGGGTTTCTGGCTTGAGATGCTGTTATCAGTTGCTGCCAGGACACCCTATTGAATTCTGTTTTCTTCTTTTGTAATAGACTAGACAACCCATGACTCATTGACTCATCGTTTCAGATATATTTCCTTATGTAAACAGAGGAAGAGAATGACCAAGGGCAAAAAAACAGTGGGAGTATGAGCAACTTACAACTTGCTGCTGGCTTCCCCATTGACTTTGCTTGTGGGAGGCTGGCAGGGAACATCAGAAATCTTCCTCCCCCCTCCCTCCCCCCTCCCCTCCCCTTCTCTTCCCTTCCCTTCTCCCTCCCTCCCTTTTCCTTCCTCCCTCCCTCCCCATGTAAAATATAGGCTTGTGCCATTTGCCCTCCCTTCACCTCAGGAGAGCACTGGTGGAGCCTCCTCAGCTGACCCACCAAACTGCCTGCTACTTTGCTTGAGGGAGGTGGAACAAAGGGAGTTGCAGACCACAAGGAAAACTGCACCCTCACTCCTCATTCTGGCATGTCCCCAAGGGCCCCGTCCCTCAAGGGAGGAAGAGGGTTCACCTGTTGACCACCAGTGCCCCCCAGGCAGACCTACCTCGCCAGCAGGCATCCAAGTTGCTCCCTCATCCTTCCCTCAATGCCCACTGCTGTTAAGAGATTTAAAATTTCTGCCTCATTTCCAAAGCAGCCAATTGCCACTCACTGGTCAGGCCTTGCTGCCAGCCAACTGGGCGCAGGGGACCGAGAGTGGGAAAGAGGTTGGGGATACGCTCATGATGATCACAAGACCTGGGCTGATCACAGCAATGTGACAGCACAGCAGTGCTGAAGCAGCCACAGATTCCCCAAATTTCAATCCCGCAGGAGTAATGGATCCCGGATTTTGGATGCATTCTGTATGTTAGCCCATTTGAGGTACCTTGGTTCAAAAATTGTTGCCCTATGACGCACCATTTCACCCAGTTCAAGGTTACAGACACGAGAGTTTTAGTACTATATAGATGTTTGTATTGTTTCTTCAGGAGCATAAAGTCCTGGATGGAGTGCTCAGCTGGATTCTCTTTATATAAATTGAATTTCCTAATCAAATTACTCTTGGCCTCAAAACATTCCATGTCAACCCAGGACTGAGAGGGATAAGCCTTGCCCCCATGTTTTTTCTCTCTTCCTCAATATCTGATTGGAGAGTACTGGCTGGAGTAACTGAATCAGTTTGGTGAATGTCTGCAGAAGGGAATTCCCAGACCTCTTTTTAACTATAGTAAAGTGAAATTGCAATGCTGTTTCAGCAGAAGCAGCTGAGATGTTTCCTCATTGAGTGCTGAGGGACCAGCCCCAGACCACCCCCAGCATTAAGTCTGGTTCCAAAATTGGAGTAGGGTCTGTTTCTAGAAAGCAATTATCAAATGCTTTTATAACTGTGATACCTGGAGGATGGTCACTATCAAGTCAATTATCTAGATAAAATTTTTGTACAAAAATAATTGAATTCTATGATATTAAAGTGTAATCAATCGAGGAAGGTCTTGAATGGGAGAATTTGCCAGAAAAACCACTACTGATAGAGCCATTCAAAAGATATAAATTTAGTTTGTTAAATCTTTGTAATAAACACAGCCACTTGTAATCTCCTTTTGAATCTTTAGATTGCCGGGTTGAAAAAGGGGGGATTGTAACTAGTTCTGAAGGGTATTGGTGGAACTGAGTGAAAAGTGCCTTATTATTTACCCCACCCTTGCATTTAGGTCACCAGAAACTTACATAAGCAGAGGAACCCCTTTAATTAAACATATGGGTGCTTATGTGTGCTTCAGATTTGGTCCATAACCTGTTAAAATGGGACCTATTTTGAGAAAGTGGAAGACAGACATTGACCAATACTAATAGAGCATTATTAAATTTTAGCAACACAGACATTGCATAGTGCTCCATTGGGTCTAACTGTATAATGTTTGAATGTACCTTAGTTGAAATCTGTCTACTTAGGCCACCACACAGTCTACCTCGTCCTGCTCCAGGAGTTGCTGCTAGTAAAAAAGACTTATACCCACTTAAAAACAAGCTGTTATCTAGCCAGGTATCTTGAAGCAGGAGTATGTCAAATTCAGCAATGTAATCCATGAAAGCAGAATCTTTGGATTTAGCCTTCCAGCCTGTGATATTCCATGAAAGAATTGTTAGGGTTTTAGAGGTATCCAAATGTCAATCTGAGTTCCCAGTAGTGGTCATTGATCCTCAAGAATGGTGGGGACATAAGCTGGTTCATACTGTTTGGTGTTACGTTCAGCTGTCAGAGAATGGGTATATTTTGGGGATCAAAGAAAACAATATCAATATCAGAAGAGGCAATTCCAGGGATGGCCTGAGACTCAAAGGCAGACTTCTGTTTCTGCATGGTTGCTAATTGCCAAGATAAGAATTCTTCTCCTTTGTCAGTTGGATCTTCAGCATCCCCATTTAGCCCCCACAATGATTTATAAGTATTTTTGAGGGGATACAACTGGGGAGTTACACTATAGGAGGGTATTGGTGTTAAAAGCATGCCTGGATCCAAAGAAGGCAAGAAATAAGCCTTTTTCTCAGGGTCTGTATATTTTAGATTCTCTAACTGATGTAGCATTTTATCAAGCTGCAGACTATCAGGGACTGGATTTGACAAATCAAATGAAGTTTAATTCAGATGAATTGGAAGTCTTGTTAATCTAGCTCTAAATAAATATTCTGTCCTTATATCAAAAACTAACAATTAATTATAAGTTTGAGTAAAAGAATGTAAAAGCAAGTTGTCTGCATAAAATAAAAGAGATTTCCATCTCACACACTTTTGAATGAAAGTACTTCTCACCTAGCATACCATATGGCCCCCAAAAAGAGATCAAATCCTTGCTTAATTTCTCAAATGATTAGGCAGTTTGAGAAAAAGACACTGAAGTTAATAGTAGTATCTTTGGAAAAATGTTGTAGAGTGAAGACTGAATTTAGTATAGTAAATGGTTATCAGTTTTTATCTCCAGCATTTTGCCCAACAAAATTTCTCTGTCTATAATATCAAGCACTATTTTTAAAACATGAAACAAGGTCAGGTCTCATAGACAAGAACAAGCCTTTATTAATGGCCTTTAGGCTAGAAAACACTACATAGAACACATGCACCTAAAATTATAGATAAGAATAAAAAGTAGGCATAAACCACAATACAATAACATGACTATTAATATAAAGATAGTACAAGTAATAGTAGCAGAACCAAGATTAGCACTAATCTTCAGTTGTAGGTGGGATGAATAGAATAAATAGAGGCACAGAATCGGGCAACCTGGGAAGATCATCAGAGTCCTTGTTAGACAGAAGCAACAAATAAGCATTGAGCTCAATGTCAGGTTACTTCTTTAAAACGGAATAGATAAATGTCATCCAAGTTCCCTGTAAAAAGAGCATTAGAGGAGCATGTGGCTCAGGGACTCCATGGAGCCATCCCCACATGGGCATAGGCACTGTTGAACAGGGAGGTTTTTATAACAACCCCCAGGACTGTGAAGGGTAATGTATCCAACCCAACACAGTCAGGCCCCATAAATAATTTATTATATAAATTACATTTTCAAATTGCTTGCTAGTTTCTTCTAAACACTTCCTTACTTGTTTGATGAATGACTTTGGAACATTACTAAATACAGTAGCATTTTCTTTGAACAAATAATTAATAAAACATATTGCGATTGTCCTATGGGGGCTGACTTTTGGTGCACCCTGTATATTGCTAGCCCTTCTTCACTGTCCCATATTTGTATATTTGGTGATTTAGAGCAAAGCTTATGTCCAGCTTGGAATAATTACTCATGAATCCAGTTTGTTCTCTATAGCTCATGTCTCATTTAACTAGTATCTAACATGTTTTAGCACTCTGCTAAAAGGGCTTCAAAGTCAATCCAAAATGTTGTTTAAGAGCATGTGGTGGCATGAACAAAGTAGCTGTCTGAAACTCCTTAAAGCAATTACATCTTTTCCCAGGACTAAGCCCCATCTTGAGTACTGTGTCTTGTTAGAAGCACCACACTTTAAGGAGGATTCAGGCTGGACCAGATTCAAAGAACAGCAGGAAAGATGATTGGAATACAGGTAGTCCTTGGTTTATGACCACTCATTCAGCACCTGTTCAAACTTGCAAAGGTGACCCATCCTCGGAGTTCCAGCTGTCACAGCATCCCTGCGGTCACATGGTTACCATTTGCAACCTTCACTGCCAGCTTCCGACAAGCAAAGTCAATGGGGAAGCCAGCAGGAGGTTGCAAATGGCGACCATGTAATGTCCTCACTTAGTGACCTGCAGTGATTCACTTAATGATGACAACTGGGACTGCCAGAATTGCCCTCACTAAGCAGCTTGGGCATGTGATGATGACTTTACATCCGTGTTGCTTAGCATCCATGTTGCTTAGCAACAGCAATTCCGGTCCCAACTGCTGATGTAAACTGAGGACTACCTGTATAAAAACTAAGCCCTTTGAAGACAAATTGAAGGTGATGAATATTTGTAGCCTTGAGATAATACAACTGAGCAACGATACGATAGCATTCTTCAATAGCTGAAGGGATGAGTTATAGGAAGGCAGATTCTGTATGAATGTTAAAATATTTCTGTAATAGTTCAACAGTGAAACTAATTATCCAGAGAGAATCTAATTCATTGGATTGTTTGGGAGGAGGCTAAACTTTATTTCCCTGTGGGATATTTTAATCTGAATTTCTGTAGTGCACAGGGAGCTAGACTTGATAGCCTAAATAGATCTTCCCACTCTCTGAGTCTATAACTTCATGGCAGTCCCTGCTCCCCCACTTCTGGAATCAAATCTGAAGCACTGCACAGTCCTAATATATTTCTCCTATAGTGTCAAACTTACTGAGTCCTAAGCCAGTGAGGGGTATATAGACTACACTTTGAATTGAGCCCAGTACTTCAGAAGCGTCTTTAAAGATCACTTTTGTATGGTCCCATTTAGCTGCCCCTCTTAACAATTCTGCCTCAGCTGTGTCTGGACTATCTTTAAGGATAACTGTATATTAAGCAGATTTCAGGTCATTAATCATGAAGTTATTAAGACAGAGGCCAGGCAGAGTCAAAACTGGCACACCAGGTAAAGTGGAGCAGAGGCCCTTTTCACCACTCAAGCTACCTTTGCTTCTCTTTGGAATCAAAGAAAGCCCCTGCCCTACCAGTTATGCACCTGTTTCCTTAAATGGGATAGCCAAAATGGAAAGCAGGGTTCCCTAAAACCAGAGCGAGGTTCCTGAAATGACTATTCTACATCTACCCAAATTCAGAATGCTCTCTAGATCCCTCTCAGGAAGGGATAGAAAAGTTTGCTGAACCTTATAAGCCTCAACACCTCATTCTTACCAAAAGGGACTGTTGCTGAGCAAAATGAAGTACTGTGGCTGGGCCTTGACAATCTAGCAGCAGGTCACTTTAGACTATATAAAACAACACAGTTGTTTTCTCTGTGGTTTTGATGGCTGAGCCTTATGGTGAATATACAATACTAAATAGCTGCTTCTGCAACATGCCAGCATTTTAATAACTCCACCCACCAGGCTTGTAGGTCTTCTGCTGCCATTTTTGCGATACACCAGGCCTTAAAACTATGATTCTAGGTGTAGCACACTCTCAGGAGCAATATGCCCTCTTAGTTTTGGTAGATCTGTTCTCCAAAACAGTTCATTTTGATTCTACCGAATGCTACCACCAGCCTGGGGGACAGCTCAAATGTTCCTCAAACATGTGTTCTGCTTAAAGAGGCTGCCCAAAAGCACAGTATCAGCCTGGTGTTATCAATTTACAGCCTGTTTCTGGCATAGTTTACTATCATTCTTAACTGCACTTGTCCATCACATATGTTTGTCTAATGGACAAACAGAATACATAAATATGACTCTGAGACAGTGTTTATATTGCTACATAAACTATCAGCAGGATAATTGGTTACAACTCCTTCCATTAACTGAGTTTGCTTTCCAAACAGTACACGTGTTGATTCTACAATTCCCCCTTCAACATTAGTTATAGTTTTCACCCTTGATCTTTCCCTTCAGTGACATTCCTCTCTTCTCTCCTACTTTAAGTTCCTGCAGAGCTGCAAGTGGTATAGTGATTTAGTGAACAATTTAAGCAGCCCAAACAGGCATACCCAGAAGCTGCAGATTGTGAAACATACCCACAGGTTATCACAATCCAGTAAGCATTTATCCCAGCAAGGCCAGACAAGACAACTAAGTGCCTGATTCATTGAATATTCATTGAATTACTGCTCAAGTTAACCTAATGGCCTTCCACCTTTAGTTACCTTTATTGCTTCAGATTTATCTTGTTTTCCATATTAACTGGAATTTTAACTGATCTACTGTCAGGAAAAGTCTGAAGTGACTATGTTCCTACACTGCTAGCCCTGCATTGAAGCTTAGCATTTCAATTCTTCTCAGCAGAGTTCATATGTTTGTAGGCAACATATGTAAGTAAACTCATTTTTTGCCATTTGTATGCATACTAAGCACCAACCTTATTTCAGGTGTTTTTTCAGTTTTTGCATTCTCTGAAGTTAAAGAGCTGACCCTCTCTTCCCTCTGGGGATTGCCACAGCTGTTTCAGCTACAGTGTTGATTTCCTGCCCTCTAACTGAATTGTTCAGAGGCTTTCTTATATCTTTCATCCAGTAAAGTCTCCTATCTCCTCATGAAGCTTATCCCTTGTTCTTACCTCTCTTACTTTACAACCATTTGAGCTGATGGCAATGGTGGCTCTGTGGTTTCTTAGCATGAAAGTAGCTTTTCTTCTGCCCTTAAGGCTGATCCATTCTACTTCCAATTTCATAAAGTAACTTTGAGACTTAGTATTATTTTTGTATCTAAAGCTGTCCCTAGTTTCTACTTGGATCAGCCTATTGGACTACCTGTCTACTTCTTATCACCACAGATACCATTGAACATTCCTTGGATAAGCAGAAAACCTCCCTGAATAGAAAGTATGCATAACTTTCTTTCAGTGAGCCCAAAGTCTGTTCCCCTGCTATGCAGTTCCTTTAAAAAGCTTGCTGGTGCCTTCACAATGCATTGCTTTATGGATGACTGAGCCTAGGCCACTTTATTACTAGTAAAAGAGCAAGATATGGACAGATACAGGGACATTCCACAAGGACTACTGCCTTATCTGCCATTTTCTCTTAGGGAATAGCATTTCAGGAATTAAAGCTATTTATCTTCCAAAAATACTATATTCATGCATAGCTCAAATAAAAATAGTGATTGGCACGTTCCTGGTCACTTTACCCATTTGGCCCAAACCAAGCCTCTTAGATTTGTCATTTGTTAATCTGACATTATTACAAATCAGAAATGAAAACCCATTAGCAAAAAAGTTAAATCTGTCTTGTGTGGGAGTGATACACTGCATAACTAAGAATTTTTTCACTGTTGGAGAACAAACAAAACTCAATCCAATGACCACTTTCTGCCTGTTTGATCTGGACAGTAGGAATGCCTATTAAGGGGTTCTCTGTGGGAGCTCCCTTCCTACGAAACAGCATCTTCACTGGGCAAGGATGGCTCCCGCTCTCATTGCCTTCCAGAAGTCGGTAAAAGCCTGGCTTCTCCAAAGGGCATTCAGGAATTGGTGTGGAGCCATTAGTGTGTATGTTAGTTAATGTATTAATGTATTAAAGAACTTGTAGTGTATTGTTGTTGTTGTTCTATTATTTTTAATGTCTGTAAACCTTTCAGATTGAGCTGTAGATAAATTGCACAAAATAAATAAGATCACCTACCAGAATTATATTTGGGGTATCTTAACATCAAATCCAGGAGATTTAAATTAACAGTCCGTAAATTAGAAAATAGTCTTGAAACTGGAAAACAGACAGTAATTAGCTCCTTAAAGACTCTCAGATATAATTGGACTGGTCCTGAAAACCCATTCACAGTACCTGGGTATTCCCCAGTTCTCCCTTTACTTCTTGGCTGCCATTTCCTACTTTTGTCACTTGTTTTGCTTAGGTCCATTTGAACACAATTCTACTTTGAGGAGAAGACCAAAGCAAAGTTGAGGACCATCACCTTTTACCCTCCTACCATCTTTTCACAATGAGCTCATCCCTTCCTTTTACTAATGAATAGGCAAAAAAGCCCACTTTATTGCTTTCAACTTCCCTTGCTAACCTAAATTTCTTTTGAGCATAAGCCCTTCTAACTTTCCTTCTGTCAATGTTAACTACTTGATGGTACACTTCCTTGAGTGATTGCAATCGCCTCCCACATGTCCTTTTAAATTCTTAGATCAAATGTTTCCTAAGCTGACCCCTTTTTTTTCATTGGGATGATGTACAATTGTACTTCCAGTATCTTATTTTAGAAACACTCTCAACCCTCCTGTGCTCTCTTAAGCCTGAGGATTTGTTTCCATGGGATCCCCACTAGTATTCCTCTAAAGGTGTTGAAATTGGCTTTCCTGAAATCTATTCTGCATGTACCAACATGTTCCAGTTTCTTTTTATCTTGAACCCCAAGATGACATGGTCACCTACTCCCAAAGTCCTTACTGCTTTTACCAACTCAGCTAGCAATTTCCTGTTGTTTAGCATCTGATCTAGGAGAGCCAATCTCATTGTCTCTGATTTTATGGAAAATAAAACACTCAGCCAAGTTGGTTTTCCAACAGATGTCACAGAGTTTCCTACCTATAATTATGTGCTTGTTTTTGAATGATTCAGTATCCTGCATATCATTCCCTGTCCCCTTTCCAGTGCTTAGTGTTATGCCATTTTTCAGGTGCTTGATGCTTGGTGTCACCCTTTTCTCCCTACTCACTGCCTACTCCCAAATTCAGTTTAGATCCCTCTAGATCAAGTGTGCAAGGCATATTACAAATACATTTTGTCTAGGGATCCCTCATTCCAGAAATGCATTGAGATGTCAGCCCCACTATGTAAACCAGTCCAGAAAATCAGCTCCTCAGAAAGACCAGATCTACACTTCATTGAGATTGGCAATAATAGCAGAATCTTGCATGTCTGACTGTGCTGTACTTCCCCTCCTTCCTCTACTCCAGTGGATCAAAGAGGTGTTTGCCTGAGCCACTTCTGAATATTATCTAGTTTCCCAAGACATACAGAATGTTTCAGTACCCTTTTGCCTAGGTAATGCTTTTTGCATGTTTCTATCAAGGTCACCTCCCTTATTCTCTACATCTGTGATGAAAGAAACCAAGCAATTCCTGTGGGCACCATCTGCATGATTCATTTTTAGAGTTCTTTCTCTTCTTGGGCCATTTTCTTTGACAAGAAGGAGTGAAGAAAATGCTACCTGTTCCCCCAGCATCCTCCTGTCTAGTGTCTTCAAGACTGTGTGTGTCAATAGATCTGGATATTTGTCAATGGGCTTAAACAGTCTGGGAGACTTTCCATCACATCCCTAATTTATGCCCCAGGAAGGCTGTCCAGTCAACAAATTGCCACTTCAATGTGTATGTTCCAGAGACAGATTGTGTGACAAGTTTGTACTTGTACAACTTGCACATGTTATCACTATTGACCAATGTGACAAGTCACATGGTGGTATTGTAATAGAAACTATTACTCATGGAGGAAGCACATTTACTTACTTACTTATTTTGGTTTAGGGACACATTTCTTCTTAGGTATAAAGCTTAGACAAAAAATGTAATTTAATTAACAGAAATTACATGTCTTTGAAAAATTGGGATCAGAACATGATTAATTATGCAAGTAATGCTAATTCACAGCATCCTCACAGACGCAGATCTGTTACACAGGTTCCCTATTCACTGCATCACCAACTTGAACAGCTTGAGTTGAGCAGTTGAAGTTGTTGGTTGGCACTTGAAAATCATCCCAAAATTTGTTTGGCCCAGGGAGTCAATTGACTTCCAAGGGTCGATTTTATAGTCTGCTGCTAAGCTTGCCAAACTGTTGTCTTTTCCTCAATCCAGACAGCTTGTTGCCAAAGAAAGCGGATGGCTTCTTTCCCTGTGCTGCTGTCCTGCTGCTTTCCTGCATGACAGAGCTCTGCTTGGATTATTTTCTTGCCAATCATTTCCTTTCTACCTACAAACTGTCTAAGGTCTGGCTTCCCAAAGTGATGCAGACACATCACTTGGTGCCTACCAGGCTCCATACCCCACTTCCTGATTTTTAAAAAAGATTCTTATACATTTTAAAAATTAAATGGGAAGTTGCCAAAGTGTAAAGCAAAGGGCCAGCCTCAGGAGTGTTTCTCTGCCCTTCATATCCCACAGAAGGTTTGTTCCCTTTGGAAATGTGCCCGGATACCAGTAACAAAAATAGGCTAAGATGTTACAGAAACTAGAATCAATGGCAGAAAGCAATATCATCAGTTTACTTACTGGTAAATTCATGCTTTGTGACATGCCTTTCCCATGATGACAGTCATTTTGGAGAATGCCCATGACAAATTCTCAAAATTCCAAATGTACCCACTAGCCAGAAGATTAGCAGTGCATGGCCTAAGGTATTTGCCAGCTTTTAAAGCTCTACAGCCAGTAAAAGCCCACAGAAGCTGAGTGCAATTCTCACATGCAGATAAGGATGTGATTGCCTCTTGCATTATTGTACACAAAAAATCCTACAATCAATGACATCAGAGAAGTGGGAGAAAGGAAGTATCTTAGAATTATTTCATATTCATCTTTTTTACTCTTGCTTGCAACTTCAGGATGACCAAAGGAATGCAGTTATTCAAAATGCTTCACAATGATTACAGATGAAAAACTTTCAATTAAAAAATGCTGTTTCAGAGAGGAGGGCCTTTCTTTTACTTAAACCTCAGAGATAATCTTATATAGGTTGCCCTCTTTCTTTATGGGAGCTCTGTTCCAGCCAAATCAACACAGATAGCAAGACCACAAATAAAACAGAAAATATACTTTTCCTGTGTGTGAAAGCCCATCAGTCATTTTGCTTATGCAAAATGAACAAAAATATGTCCAAAGCCATGGAGACATGAAACATTTGCCATGGAGATCTAAGATCTAGTATGCATTTTCTAATCGTGGATAGGTGAAACCATGGATAAGGGTGGTTATCCTGTACATTATCTTTAAGATTATAATTACACTGAAGAATAATATAAATAAAGGTTTACAAAAGTAGTTTCTCTTTAGGGAAACTCAAACACCTTATCAAGTTGCCAAAGATAGAACATTCTTAGAAGAAACAGATCTGCATTGCAATATTAAAATACTTTGTACATTTACATTGTATGTAAGAGAGAAAAACATGCCCATTCAATGCGCTTGTTAATAAAATTCCTACATTCCCTCTTCATAAGAAGAATTTTCTTTAAGTAACACCTGTGTATTTCTTTGGGAGATTCAGTTGGGAATTAATTTAGTCAAGCTGTTTCAGTCAGTATTTAGTGCATAACTGTTTGAAGTGCCCATCTACAAATGTAAAAGAAAGCAATCTTTTCTTTTCATTTGTTAGATTTTTATCCCACCTTTTGTTCCAGATCTCGAGGCAGCATACATAATGCTTCGACTTTCTATCTGTCCTCACAATAACAACCCTGTGAAATAGTCAACAGTCAACCCTGTGACTGTCCTAAAGTTTCCCAGAGAACTTCCATGGATTTTCTACTCTATTACCTTGGATCAGTCCTTCTTCTCTCTCCTCCTCCCCCGAATTTAGAGCAAATATCCACACTCCCTCAGTAAAAAAATATGCCACTATCACAAAGCATGATTGAAAGAGGTAAATGAAGAAATGGATAAGATATGCAGGTCAAAGAGGTTTACAGCAATGGTGATAGAACCAGTTAGGAGAGAAAGGAATGGGATGGAATCTTCCCTGGCACAGGAGGAAAAGGTAGTTCTGAAAAGCCTGGTGTCCAGAACTGGATATAATACTCAAGGCTAATACTCAAGGCAGGGTCTGACCAAAGTAGAATAGAATGGAGCAATCACTTTCCATGATGTTGAACATACACTTCTGCTAATACAGCCTAGCATTTCATTTACCTTCTTTAGAGTCATATTACATAGCTGGGTCATATTCAGTTTCCATCCAGCTGCTCTTCCAAGTCCCCATCCTGTAATTGCATTTGATTTCTGTTTCCTAAGTAAAAAAAGTTTGTACTTGTACTTGTCCCTGTTAAATTTGATTCTGATACTATAGCTTATTTTACCAACCTATAAAGATTCTTTTGAAATTTATTTCTGTCTTCAAGGATATTAACTATGCTATCCAATTTTTTATAATCTGCTAATTTGATGAACATTATCTCTTCAAATCATTATTGAAAAGTTGAACATTTATTTGTTTGTTTGTTTGTCAAATTTATATAGCCACCCATCTCATAAAACAAGTGGCTCTTGTTTTAGATGACTTAGGATCCTTGTGCCAGCCTACTTGGTACCTTTCTTCAATGCAATGAGGAACCATAAGGAACACTCTTTCAGTATTATTTCTGAGCCAGCTATATGTCCGCTTGTTTTGCCACCTAGACTAACTAGATTGCTAAGCAGCATGTCATGGGATACTTTGTCAAATGCTTTGCTGAAAGCAAGGTATATTATATTTATTACATTCCTATTATCTACAGAGAAGCTACTTGATCAAAAAATGATATAAGATTAGTCTGGCAAGATTTGTTCTTCACAAATCCATACTGACTTCTAATGATTACCTCATTGTTTTTGAGACGCTTACACATCAATGTCTTTATGTTCTGCTAGAATCAAGGTCAATATCAATGTGAGACTAACTGGTCTGTAGTTTTCTGGAATGTCCTTTTTTCCTTTTTTTTAAAATAACTTTATTAAAATTTTAAGATAAAGAGATAAAAGCTAACAAGAACTAATAATTAAAACAGAAAGTACTGTAGAGAAGAGAAAAGGGTAAAGAATGAAAAAGAAAAGAAAGTTAAAAGTGCAGAAAGAAAAAGAAATACAAAAGAAAAATGACCTGACTTTCTTTTACAACATATATGTTAAACACTTACTCTAAGTTTACAACATAACTTTCATGTTTTCTATTATCTACTATTATTTCTAATCATCAAATCTATATATCAGGATTTAATTTTCTTATGTTTCATGCAAAAAGTCTAAAAGGGATTTCCAATCAGCATTAAAATTAATCAATGTCTTTTCTCTAATAAAAGTTGTCAATTTTGCCATCTCAGCCATCTCAGCCATCAACTTCACCATCCATTCTTCCACTATAGGTAGTAGCAAATCTTTCCACAGTTGTGCATATAAAAATCTCATATTTTATCATATATAAAAACAAAGATGCAAGGAACTGTTTACCCATTAGTCCCAAAATAAATGTCTCTGGTTTCAATTGTATATTAGTCTTTAAGATCTTCTGAATTAATGTATGCATTTGAGTCCAAAATTTTTTAACTTTTTTGCATGTCCACCAAACATGATAAAAAAGTGGCCTTTTCCCCCTTTTTGAAGAACAGAACAGCATTTGCTTTTATCTAGTCATTTGGCACTTCAGGTCATCAGCTATTTCCTTCAGTACATAGGATGCAATTTATTTAATCCTGGAGATTGAAACTCATTCAGACTAAGTTTTCCAAGACCATGTTTCTGTAAGTTTCAGACTTCAGAACTGTCCTTCACAATTTCCTAATAGAACACATATTGGGGCGGGAGGACAGGGAGTGTTGAAAACTGAAGCACAGTAGGAGTTGAAGGGCTCTGCTTGTTAACTTGTTTGCCCTTTTCGTTTCCCTTTTTATTTTGAATATACCTAAAGAATCCCTTTTTATTCTTAGCATTTTTTACTACCTTCTGCTCATTCTGCATGTTTACTTTCATGACACGAGCTCTACAGTTTTAGATTAGCTATACGCATTCTGGCCCTTCCTGTATGTGTTCTATTTTGGGGTCTTTTCTAAGCTTTTTGTGTAACCACACAGGCTTGCTTGCTTGCTTGCTTGTTTATTTATTTATTTATGACTTTTTTTTTTTATGCTGCTGCACTCCAAACAACTGTGAGATTCTCTTTAGCTGCCCTCCAACTTTTCCCTATCAGAAATCTTTGCACTTGTACTTTTATTAATTCCTTTTTAGGAACTCCTACCTGTCTTGAGCCCCTTTTCTCACTAGCTTCTCCTACCATGGATTCCTAGTTATCACTGCTCCGAGTTTATTAACATCCATTTTTCTGAAGTCCAAATAAATTATTTTCTGAAGGTCGAGATTCTATGCCAAATTTTAGTCTCCCTTAAAATCAGGAACTCCAGTATTGTTTGGTCACTTCCTCTCAATGTTCCTCCTACTCTTCTCTATTGATTAGTATCAAGTAAAAAAAATAGCTTGTACTCAGAATAAAGTAAAAAAAATAGCTGTGTTCCTCCACCTTCCCAAGGAGAAACTTGTCAGCAAGACAATTGAGTAATTTCCTGGAAGAACCATATTTGCCAGGATTTGTCTCTCAATGGATATTGGACTAATTGAAGTTTCCCAACAGTATGAATTCATGCTTCTTTGAAAGAGCTGCAGTTTGCTTTTGGAAAGCATAATCCACATCTTCTGCTTGGTTGAGAGCCCAGCAAGAGTACTGGGGTCTTTTGTCCCTCCATTTATAACCCAGATCCTCTCTGTAGCTTTGCCAAGTTCTTTCATTTTATTTCTGATCAGGAATGAATCTTTTAAACACACTGTGCAACTCCTCCTCCCTTTCTATTACTTCTCTTTCTTTTGAACAAAACACACCCTTGGGTTTACCAAACTTTAGAAGGGATAGGGGTAGAGGGTAGGGAAAGAGAATTCATAGGGCTGTTGGTTTCAGTACTGACCATAAACTCTATGCAAACACAATGATGTGTTATTTTGTCATTTATTAAAAGCTGTAACTATGATCATGATTACAGTGACAGTGACAGCCTCAATATCCTTGGTATAGGGTTTAAATTGTGTGAGCATGAGTGAAGTTAAAATGCACAGGCTATATACAATAATACATAAATTCAGAGCACTCCAGATATTAGGGCTTTACTGCTCTAAATTATCAGTTATTTTTTACCATTTCTGAAAGCTGAGTTTGCAAAAATGAAAACATTAGGTGCATCCTTCCGTTTTTACGGGAGAATGCTGAACAAGAGTGAAATCAGTATATGGAATTCAGCTACTAACAAGTGAGAGCTCTAACAAAAGATACTTTTAGAGGGCTTCTGTGCAGGATTCCATTTCCACTCACTCTCTCCCATGGTTTTCTCTCTCCTTCCTCTCCCCAAAAATCAGCCACTTACCTGTAACCTCATTCAGATGTTTAAATTATTTGGAAAGTAATGTTCACCAGAGCAAAATCAACATGTTAACAGAAGCTGAAGAATTTAATTATCCAAATTTCAAGCCTCGAAAGTGAAGGCAATTAGCCAGATATACAGTAGCCAGGGAGGCATGAGTCTAAGAAAGGGGATGGCAGGGGAGGGAGAAAGAAGGAAAGTCTTTTCACTACCCTGAACCTGTGTGGGATGCCCAGAATCAGTCAGCCTGCCTTGGCCTGTGACTGGGCTTCTGCTTTGAAGCCACTGGAAGGAAAGATTCATAGCCTGACTTCTAAAGTAGAAGAAGTTCTGTCTGGCTAAGTATATTAAAGAGGACATTTCTAAACTCAGAATGTTTTGAGACCTCTCTATTTGTACTTGGAAGCATCAATTTAATCAATTATTAAGTTCACTTGGAAGCATCACTGTAATCAATTATTAAGCATTCATTTATGCAATTTTCCACAAGAAAAGATGGGAATGTAACTCCCTCTCCTTATTAATTGGTTTAATATATTGAATTTGGGCTTTGAAGTTACAGCAGAAGATTTCTAAAGAATTCACTGAGCACTTGGCAGATGGATAAAAAGATGACTCTCCTAAAGGCAAAATTACCAGATTTAATTTTTTCCACTTAAAGAAAAAAACAATACTAACAGCTATTTGTCAGATGGGTCAGCTGAGATATTGAGGATGTCAAATATAGATTTTTTTTCCAAATCTCTGTTAAAATACCCTTGAGCACTGAAAAGTCTTCAACCCATATACTGCAACTTTGTAAGAAGGAAAAATTTCTTGCTGGTGATGGTTTCTACTTAAACTCCGAAAATCAGGGGAAAAAAATCAGAAAGATTTTCAGCATATTATGTGCAAAGACAATTCTTAAAAATCTTCAGCAAATTAAAATTAAAGACTTGCAGATTTATATAATGCCATAAATAATGTTGAAACACTTCTTGCCAAAAGATTAAAAACAAAGAGCAAAAATAAATGCAGACCAGTTCTAAGATAAGCAAGCAAGCAAGCCCAAAAGGAAAATTTCAGGACTAGGATAATGAGAAGTAGCAAGATCCTGAATGCTTCCAATTAAATTGAACATATCTTTATATTGAATAATTTGATGAAAACTGTGGAGGTTGTTTCTATTCCTGTCCTAGCTATCATATCAATATACTATTATTGAGTATTAGATACTGAGATATGTTTGGTTATTATCAGTTTTACTTAGAATGAATAGTTTATATAGACAAGTTATTAGGGAGTTATCTTTTTACTAATTGGTTTTATCAGTTATAAAGTATTCAAAGACTGTACTTGTAGAACAGAAATGTTATTATAAAGAGATATTAATAGATACAATTTGCCAAACCTTATTCTTTGCATTCTTTATAACCCAAGAAGAAGTCTGCCAATTTATGATCTCCTGTTCAGCCTAATATATTTCATTTTCATCTGCACGAGTTTTTTTCCCATTTTATTAAAATATTATTCCATTTCGCTTTCCCTTTTGTTTTTCCTATTTTGCTAAAATATTATTTGTAAATAAATACATGTACAGTTTCAGAAGTAATACAAGACCAAAATATCATTCAAAGGAAATACATTAAGCATCTGTGATGATTATCATAGAAATCTGTCATTTAACTTTAGTGTCTGGATAACACAGTTAAGCAATTAAGGGTGATTATTTATTTATTTATTTATTTATTTATTTATTTATCTATCAGATTTGCATGAATGCCCATCTCACAAAAAGTGACTCTGGGCAGGGTACAACAATTAATTAAAACAATAAATATACAAAAACAGTTATTATTAAAAACTATTAAAAACGCAAGGCACAAGAGAGAATGAAACGTTAACCACAGTAATGCAGCCACCTCAAGATCTCACAGATTCCCAGGGACCCCCAGGCCTGATGACATAACCAGGACTTGAGGGACTTCCGGAACATTAACAAGGATGGAACAAGCCTCACTTCAGGGGGAAGAATGTTCCATAAGGCGGGTGCCACGGCAGAGAAGGCCCACTTCCTGGGACCTGCCAAGTGTACTTCCTTGACAGACAAGACCCACAGCATGCCCCCTCTGCCAGATCTGATGGGATGGGCAGATATAATCAGGAAGAGACGTTACCTCAGATAACCTGCTCCCAAGCCATGAAGGGCTTTGAAGGTCAAAACCAGCACCTTGAATTGGACCTGGAAGCAAACTGGCAACCAATGCAGGTCGTGAAGCAGAAGTATAACGTGCTGTTCTAGAGGCACACATAATTGCCTATGCTGCTGCATCCTGCATTCTTATTTTAAATGGGGGAAAAATCTATCTCCATTTTTCTAAGAGTAAAATTTTATTGAAAAATTCCTGGATCAGAAACCAGTTCTTAAATACAGATTCCTCTCATTTTAGAGAAGTTGTAATATCATAAAATTATGTCGATGCAGGGAAGAACTTACTTGATCTCAAAGGATTTTAGACAATAGCTTTTCGATTCTGAGGTCAATTTATAGTCCTACTGATAGACATACTTTTTCCGGTAATGAATTAATTACTTTCTCAGGGCATCAGTGTCCTGCAAATTCATAACAACTAATATTTTCAAAAGCTGTGAAAAGCTTCAAAGGGTGCTTCAGTTTGATGAATCTTCAGTTAAGTCATGCCATCAAAGGAGAGTCAGGAATCCAAACAGAGACCTGCTCTGAAGCAGCAAATTGAATCAGGTGGCTTCCAAATGCTTTGTAGTCTTTTGAAGAACTCTGCAATTTTGATGGCTTTTTTGCTGATTCTGGGTTTATTACCAATAATATACCCTGTTGCAATTTCACTTCAATATAAAGAAAAGGCTGAGAGTAGGAGTGGTTGAACAGTATGATGGACTGCTTGGTATTGACGTTAGAAATTTGTCAGCGAGCTTTATCATCTCATTATAGTCTCTGCCTAACAGTTCTTTTTGAATAGCAAGGCAAACATTGCTTTGGATTTCATACATTTGCTCATCTCTCAAATGAGCCTTGTACTACTGGTTGTTACATTTCGGTGCTGTTCTGTGTTATTCTTCCAACCCTACTGTGTGTTCAAAACAGCTCTCACTACTCCAGATATGGACTTAAGGCTGATGAGCCTGAAATGCAGTCTTGAGTCAAACCTTACTTTTAAATTCTGTATGATTGGGCAGATTTGAGTCTCTCACTCATGGGTAAGTGGGTGCCAAGTTAAACCTACAGGGTATAGCCTAAACATTTACTTTCTTGATAGCATAGGAAACCCATTGATCAAAGGCAGCAAAGCCACACCTCTCTACAAGTGCAAGTCAATGGGTATTCTTCCAAGAACTGCCCAGAAAAGGCCAAGCTTTGCTAATGTGCATTGCCCAGCTGGCACCCACTGACATTTGTGATAATGGAGGTAGCCATGACAAAGGCAATCAGTGGTCATTCTCCAGTGCCATGCCAATCTTGACATCTCAGAAAAGCAAGAAGAAGAAAAAAGATTTCTTTTTAAACAATTTTTGCTATGTTTTATTTTTAAGCTGAATAACTTACTTCCTACATTGATTGAATCCAACATAGGCCCTTTGCTGAACAATTTGAAGGTTGCTATGCAATCCTTTCCTCATCCCAGCTATCTCTACCTTAAAAGAATATTGTATGGGGAATATTTCATTAATTGTAGGAAAATCCTTAAAGGATTCTAGCTTAAATTTGGCAAGGTTAATGTTATTTAAGTGTCTACCATCCCAGCTATTTTTATCCTGTTTTTCCAAAAAACCAAAACAGCTGCAAGCAATTTGATGTTTTCCCATTATGGCCTATGGGAAATTAAAGTTGCTTCAATCAGATAAGTTTTCCTTCAGATTGCAAACTCAGGTTGGAGTCATTCTCTCTTTGAATTTTGAATCTCTAATCAAATCGAATATAATCACACAAACCTAGTAAACGTATCATTCCTAGCTGTTTTAAAAGGCAGGACTACATATTTAAATCCTACATTAATCTCAATACATGAGGGGGCTGGAAATGTATTTTATACATCAAAAGTAGCAGGTAAACATCAGAAGAACTTAGGCAACCCTGTTCCCCTTGTCAAGTAACAACCATCCCTTGAACACAGTTCTTGTCTTCACCTAGTTTACTTTCAGGGATTCAACCTGATTGAACTAAGAACGCTTCAAGTGATGAAGCATTCCCCAGACATGAGGAAGCAAGGAAAAGGAAAGTTCAGGTTTTTGTATTGTAACATGACCCCATTTCTCTATGTGCAGAGAAATAAATATGTAGCTCAAGATTTGTTCCCATACAGAAGGGAAATTTAAGTTTTAGCATAAGTTTGAATCAATAAAAAACTTACAGATGGCTGGGAATTTATAAGAAAATTGATTAGTGTGAAGAAGGAAAGATTAAAGTTAAAAAAGGTAGAGCAGCATTGCTGCTCAGAATAAATCTCAATGAGTCAGTGGGACTTACTTATCTCTGATACCTGTGACAGGAATCATCCCTTTTACCCTAAAGTCCCAAAGGTCCAACTTAATAAAAATAGATAGTCCTCACTTAACGACAATAATTGGGACTAAGAGATGTGGTCGTAAAGCGCAACTTCATGTTACTGTGCTGCTTAGTGACAGCAGTTCTGGCATCCCCAGTTACCATTATTAAGCGAGGACCATGCGGGTCGTTAAGCGACAACTTCCAACTTCCTGCTGGCTTCCCCATTGACTTTGCTTGTGGGAAGCTGGCAGGGAAGGTTGCAAATTACGATCATGTGATCACGGGATGCTGTGACAGTCAGAAATTTGGGCCAGTTGCTGAGCACCTGGATTGTGATCACATGACCATGGGAGCACTGCAATGGCCAGAACTTCAAGGACCAGTGACAAATGCCACTCGTTCAGTGCCATCACAAGTGGCACAAGTGAACGAGTCAGATTCAGCCTGGCACAAGCAGTGCCACTGTTCAGTTTCACCACCCCTAGTCAATTTCACCACCTCAGGCACCAGCAGCCAAAGAAGGGAAACAGGGCAAACAGCAAGTTAATTGCCGGCAGGCGGCGGCAATTAACTCAGGGCAGAAACGGATACCTTATAGCACAACCGACTTCCCCAAACACCCCAGGCAATGCTAAACACAGTACTTCGGGGACACAGCAATTCAGAGGTGATCAGCAACCAATTAAAAAACCCCGGTTTTGTCCGCATGAGAAAAGCCCCACAATTACAACACCAGTGCAGACAAAAGACAGCAGTCACGAAGACAAAGAAACCTGGTTGAATCTGCCATTAAGGAGGGAGGGAGGATCCAGGGTTAACTACAGGTCAGGGGAACCCTATAAAACACTGTAAAGAACTGTGCCAAGCCAATCCTGGGTTTGTCTGTAACCGTTACGCATTATGCCTGAGTAAACTCACCTTTGTCCGAGCCTGTGTCTCACGAAGTTTTTGTTCAGCGCCGAATGCAGCGATCCTTACACAAAGGATCACTGAATGAATGGTCATTAAACAAGGACCATCTGTACTCTGTTTATAATCTTCCACCTTAGTTCCACCATTTTGCCTTGTTCTTCCTATCGTTATACTGGAGTAGTTTGCTGAGATCATCCTGTTGCTAAAAGGGCCTAAACTGAAGCCCCAGAAATGGCTTGATCTGCTTAGAATCACTCTGGAGCTAGTTCATTTCAAACTGATTGCCTGAATCTTGAGTGACATTTGGAAAATATGCTCCACTCTCCCACATTCTAGCTTTGAAAAAAACAGGATGAGAGAGAGAAATACCTTGGTTTTTCAGCAGAATAAGATGAAATCTTCAGGCACTCTGGAACCTCTGCTGGGATGATAGATCCTGAACTTGCTGTAGACTTTTCAAATTACATTCTTTGGCAGATCTTAGACATATATGCTGGAGGGAATTGTAAGAAAAAGGATGTTCATAAGAAATTGTACTGTCCACTCCTGAATGTGCTAAACATATAATGCCTAGACACAAGCACCCTTTTCTCTCCAGTCTGAAGTGCTGTTGCATAGTTGCCCTGGGCTTTTGGTTCTCACTATTCTGTTGTTGGTTTCTAGCAGTGTCTTGGCCTAATTGTCTTTTGTTGTAAGAAACTTGTTTCTGTTACTGTTATCATTTGTCACAATAGCATGAAATGTTTTTTTTCCTTGATATTCTATATAATTGATATCTCACAAGTCTTCTTTTTTAACATTCCATACATCATTTTCCCAGCTTTGTTGACATTCTTGAGTCTTCCGTGTTGATTATCTTGTTTGATGATCAGCCTTGTTCTTCCTGTTCACATCTGTTGTTTTATGTGTATGCATGCTGTCTGTGATTTTCCAAGTTTTGCTTCAGACATTTTTTTCATTCATTCTGCATTCACAGTAAAATGGCTGTGTATAAATCATTGCCTTTTGCTATACCTAGCTATAATAAATATAGAATGGCAGTCCATGTGATGCCGGGAAAAAATGTAGTGTTTTAAGTACCTTTTTGCCTATGAATCCTGAAGTCTTAATAAATGGTTCTATAAATGGTAGTATGAATTTTCTAAATATACACATACCAGTACAAATGTTTCTCTGCTAACTCATTTGCTCCATCCTGTTTAAATGAAAATTGCTTCTGAATTACCCTTTTCTCTCTTGGGATTTGTCTAAATCTGAGTCATACCCTAGTATACTAACCACATGTGATAGAAGATATTTTGGACTTTTCAAGAGAAAATGGAATGCTTGCTGTGCCATGCTGACTGTGGATATTTTTCTCCTTTTTTCCTACTCTGCTTTTTAAAGTAGTTTAAGAGCTACTAGTATCAACATACATTTCAAAGAAAATATTTCTCTCTTATCACCTTTCCAGTCTTCAGCTATATAAATAAATCTGGAAGAGAAATTTGTCCTCCATAAATGCTTATTTTCATACTTATACCTTCTGTTTAAATTCTTAATCACTGCAGCTTGGGAGAAAAGGGAATTTTTGAGCTTTTCCCTCCCCACGAATGAGCCCACTTGAAACATGTCCCCATCCACATGGGTGTCTACAGAAACTTTCTCTAAAAGTGCAAAGCTGCAGTATGAATTGTGATTCTACATTTTGTGTAAGAATACAACATTATAAGACATGTCTGCAAAAAGAAAAAGAAAATACCTTGAAATTATAAACAGAACAACTCCCCCCAGAGTGACTATACTGCTCAGCAGGCTTTTTTTTCTTGCCCTCTTGTCAAACAAGCTAATTCAAACATTAACAAACTACACATATAAAAAAGCTGTTGCTCTAATCTGGTGTAGATTTTTCTTTCCAATGTTACATAATTCTCCATGCCTGAAAAATCCACAGTTCTTGATACCTTGCTACCCAAATACTGGGAATATAAGCCAAGAACATATGCATCTTTAACTTTTGTGATTGATCCAAAGTTATATTAAGACGGTTACGTTCAGCCTCAAATGGAACAATAGGATAAGAATGTAAGTGAATGTTCCAACTCCCAAGTTACATCCTCAGGAATAGGGTTATTGTAATAAATCCTTACTGAATGTTCTCTGAGGTTTAACAATTTGTTGTTATATTAACCTAATGAAGAACAATAGGAAACTAATTCCATATTTAGTGCAACTCCCCCTCTCCTCCAGTTTAATAGGATAGTACGTTCAACCTTGTCATTCAAAATGTCACATAATTAACTAATATCAATGTCATCAACTTCCTTCAACATGTTATAAATAAATGTTATCAGCTTAAGAGCCAAAGCTTTATAACCTCTAAGAACTGGGGACTTTCAGAAGCAGCAACTGCACCTTGACCAACTAAACCAGGTAAAACATGAGTAAAGTAAAATGGCAGCAGAAATGGAACGTATAAGTCCTGTATGAAAAAGCATTAGAAGACAGATGAGTCTCCCAACAGAACTGGGAAGTGGACATAAGAAAGAGGATGTAGAAGCTGCTCGGAACAGAATGAAAAGAGATCTAGAGTGCCAAGGAAGTGTGTCGAGTTATACTAATGGGAAGTATGGAAAAGGATAATTGGTAGAATGGCACACTGAAAGAACACTGAAAGAAGCTGTAGATGGCGGGCGGGGGCATATCAGAGAGTGATTCCTGCAAAAAGTGAGGAGGAGAAAAATATTTTGCACAGTGTGTATCTAGAGAAACATATAGTTGCAAAGAATACAGCCAAAGGAATGGTTAAGATTAAATGAGACAGAGAAGATGCACAGCAGTTGTGATGGAAATAAAGCTTGCTTTGGAAGTGGGTGAAACAAGTGTAAGCAACAAATTTTCAGTGTGAATGGAATTACAAATAACAGTGGGATACCGTGTCTTTTAAGGGTAAGATAACTCACCAATTCCCTCACCACCCTCAAAAAGATGGGCCCAAAATGCCATCCCTGCACAGAACCCTGGAAGTCCTGTGGGGATTGCAGAAGGGTGCTGGCTCCCTCGCAGCTTGCCTACTGTCTATTGCCCATAGGAAGAAAAACCCTAAAGAGCGGGGGGGGGGGAGGATGACATTAAAAACTTCAGTGACCATCTTCTTTTTAAAGCATCCTTAATATCCTCCCATAAAGAACAGGAGTGGTTTGAGAGGAATGTTGTCAAAAATATTGACCCCAAGAGCAGGCTTAACGTGCTTAGGTTCTTCAGTGTAGCTTTGATGTCTATATTTACTTTTTATTAACTGTAACAAAATTATTTTTTCCTTGAATCAGTTCACTACTGGCTGTTGAAATTGCTTGCAGCAACACCTATTCTAAAGAACATGCTATATAAATATTGAATTATTTTGCCAAAACCATTTACTGCACCAGTGGGTGAGTTTAAAATCCAAAAAGACAGATTATGTTAGTCTTCCACTGAAACTCATCTAAGGCAATCTTGTGACCTAGTAATTCACCACACAAATGCTATTTTATTTTATTCAAATAAAATTACGTGTAACAACTCTCCACCTACTCTTTTCTATATAAAGAATATACAGAGTCAGATCCCATCTTGTTTAGCTTTCTCAACCCTATTATCTGAGATGCTGACCTTGGGTTTGTACATGCCCTGTTTTAAATTTGTTAGATTCTACCACGTTTTGTTAGATTTTAGAATAAATACAGGGCAACCATTATTTATTTACTTATTTCTGGCATAATTTATGGGTAGGTTATAATAAAGCTAATAAAGCTAACATTACCAAATTATATTTTATATAGTTACATTTTTAAACCAATGTAACTGGTTTAAACCATGAAACCATGGTTTCATGAAAGTTCATCAGGCCTCTGCATAACTTGTTTGCAGCTATTTTTACATAATATTTATATCATACTTTTCATGATTGCTACAACATTCTTTGTAGTTCTTGAAAGCCTTGGAAAAGATACTCAAATGCCATGATGTCTTTTCCCTGTAATACTTTTGAAGTGAAAGTTGGATTTTGAAGAAGCAGGATACAAAGAATATTGAGACTTTTGAACTTTGGTGTTGGAGAAGACTCCTGAGAATTCTGTGAGCAGTGAAGAAAATAAACAAATGGATCATAGAACAAATCAATCTGGACTTCTCACTCAAGGCACAAATGACCTGGCTCAAATTATCCTGTTTCAGACACCTTACACAAAGACCCAACTCTCTGAAGAAGGCTGTAATGCTGGGAAAGATGGAAGGAAAGAGAAGAGAACAACCAGCAGCAAAATGGATGGACTAAGTTACAGTGGCAAAGGGTACACTGTTGGAAGACCTGAAGGACCAGGTTAGGGACATATCGTCATGGAGACAATCTGTCTGCTGTATGTGTTGCTAAGAGTTGATACCAACTTGGTGGCATGTAGTCAGTCAATCAATCAACAACATTATCTCCCAAACAGAAGAAAGGAGTTCACTCTCCATTTAAATAGAATCTGATTTCATCTACCAGTACATCTCTGTAAAGTAATCTGTGCAGTTCCAGGCATTCCACATAACTAGACAGTGAGATCTTTGATTTAACTCATTGGGCAACACTTGAACACCATTGGCATTGACAAAATCACCATCAGTCAATTGCAAAAGGCAGCTTTACTTGGAACAGGTTATATCCTGCAACGATACCTTTAACACCATTAAACAACAACATATGCCTACCCCAGGTTCTTGGGAAGGACTCAACAGGTGGATAAAAATGCCAAATACAGTCTAAACATCTGGCTGACTGTGAGACCAAGCATCATCATCATCATCATCATCATCATCATATCATCCTGCCTTCACTCCAGGACATCGAGGCAAAATAACATCATATATTTCCATCCAGTTTTATTCCTACAACATTATTATAAGATACATGATTAGCTTAGACATATGACTGCCTCAGAATCATCATGGGCTTCCATGACAAAGCATGGAATTGGTCTTTCCAGCTATAGTCCAACACACTACTCACAATACCATAACAGCTCTCTAGCAGAGCCAATAAGCATTCAGAGTCTACATGAAATGAAAAATAGTCCCATTCAGCATGTTTCATTCAAATGTTTCAGGTGGTCTGTAGTGAAACAGAACAATGACAGAAAGGTTTCTAGTGTTTGGCCACAATAAACAAGCCACTTCTACCTTCTTTGTTCAGCCTATAGCCACAGAAACAGCTAGGCTAGTAGGCCATGCTGAGGTCACATAAAAATTGGCCAAGGAAATGGCTTTTAACTGTTTTTAAAAACATTTTAACTTCAACTATACCTTCCCTATCTGCGGACTTATTGAGCTGCTGGAGGAGAAAGTGGAGGGACTGGAGAGATGTCTGGTCACATTGAGACTGGTTAGGGAAGACAAAGAGTTTCTGGATATGGCAGAAGGATGCCTTCAGAAAGGACAGAGCATGAAAGAGATCACTACAAAGAAATCAAGAGCCTTGGAGAAGAATGGCTGATAGTATGTAACTTAGAGGACCAAGAGAACCAGGAGATGGTCACTGAAATTGCATAATCAATTTCAGGTCCTCCCCTGGTGGCTGACTCACAGATTTCTGGAGAAGAATTTTCATTAGCATTCCAGGGAAGGGAGAGAAGTCTGGACTTCCACAAACTATGTGATCTCCAAGACCCCTGCCAATCCTTATGTTCTATAGTTCTATGACATTCTGATTTTTTTAAAAAAAAGTTTTTGTAACTTTCTGAAAGATAGAATGAAATTACTTTTGAAAGCATAGTTGCTATTGCTATAAGAATTAACCATGTCAAATTTCAGCAAAACTGGTTGCTTGCTTGCTTGCTTGCTTGCGTCCGTCTTTCTTTCTTTCTTTCTTTCTTTCTTTCTTTCTTTCTTTCTTTCTTTCTTTCTTTCTTTCTTTCTTTCTTTCTTTCTTTTGTGCAAAGGGAGTCTTTAACATTTTGGGAAGAAAGGGTTAATTAATCTTTCCTATTGATGAATTGCCAGGAAGTGATGGACTGGGTTCCTCTCTCCCAGAGAGAGGCCATTCTAAAAACTGCTATGTTTTCATGCCCAGAAACTTCAGATAAAATTGCTAAGAGGGTAAATAGATACAGTGCAAGGAACCTTAATAACTTATTTGGAGAAAAAGTTGGAACAGTTGAGCAGTTTTCAACACAAATTGTATTTCCTGGAAAGGCCACTATTTCAACAAATATTTTTATTTAAGGATATGATTCTTTAAAACATTAAACAGCCAATATTTGTTTATTAGCAAAGATGGGCAAAGAGGTCCATCAAATATTGTTGAACTCCATGTTCCATCAGTCCTACCCTGGATACTCAGTGGTAAGAGATCATGGGAATTACAATTTAACAGTATCTGAAGAGCTACAATAAATATTTTTTATTAAAGTCCTCAAAATCTTCCAATGAACCAGTGGGCTGCAGTGGCCATATATATATCCCCATTTGTTGTAAGCAAAGAATTTGTTGAAAGGATTGGAAGCCCTTGATGAAAATAGCCCTGACAGTCACATCTTTTCCCTTTTCAACATTCTGGGGAGAAAGAGTTTTTAACTGTATGGAATTCAATGGTCAAAGTCACTAAACCATGCATGAAAGGCCATCCCTACTAACTGATCAGAAATACATTTATATTTACTTCACAAATGTAATTCTGGATTGACCCATGCACCCCAGTGCTTAATGCAGATGTTGGAAAATGAAAGAGAATAAAATGTTGTGATGGCCTAATTAAAAATAAATTAGAAAATATATACAGAAAATAAACCATGAAAAATGGTTTAGGGAATAATGGCACCTTTTGAAAAAATTGTTTATTTTGTGATCATGATGTGCCGGCGTGAATAGCTGATTCCACTGCACAGTCGGTCAGTGCAGCAACGTTTCTCTGCCTAAAAATATAATGGTTGTCAAAGTCAAATTTTTCTGCTGGAGAGTCACTGTAACAGCCTCCCAGGAGTGAGCCCATCTTCCTCTTTGGGCCCGCCAGACTGATCTCAGAAGCTGGCAGCACCAGGTGCTGGAGCAAAGCAACCACCCTGTCTGAAGCACTGAGATGACTGTATTGGAGCTGCCAAAGCAGTGAATATGACAACCCCGAGTAGTGACAGTAATAAGCATGTTTTTTTGAAGAGCATGCTTAACAGACATACCATTGCTAACAATTCCAGGCACATGTTAAAGTCATCCTCTTCTCCTTCAGAAATGAAAAGATTACTAACTCTGTAGTTTTTACTGCTGTAGCAAGCACCTCTTCAGTTGTTTTCAGAGCAGAAGATATAGCTAGCAGTCTGCTTCTAGCCTCTGAAGCCAAATATTATTTATTGTTGCAATTTACAGCACTGTTGCACTGGGTGACCCTATCTGAGGTCAGGGCTCAGTTGTATGCAGTATTTTATGAGTACAGAGTTGACAATTTAAATAGACAGACAAGAGTGGGAGACATGGAAAAATTATTAGAGACACTTTAAAGCCAAGGATTGAGCCAAGGCCAAAGGGCAGATTCTTCGAAGAGTGTGTTAAAAGAATGCCTGAGCCCAGTTGCACCTCACTTGGAGGAAGCAGAGGACTGTTCCTGGAGGAATTTGTCTTGGGACCACAGACAGGTAGTATATAAAGAAGTTACCCATACAGTAGTGTTTACAACAAATTATTGAACTGAAATAGGTAGTAGCCTGGTTACAATTTACAGTTTCTTTGTTGTTATACATGGAGAAGAATATACAGGTAGTCCTAGTTTAGCAACCACAACTGGGACTGGCAACTTGGTTATTAAGCGAAGTGGTCACTAAGTGAAACTGGGACTGCGCTTACAATCTTACTTCAGCTTTCTTTTGCTTTACAGACCTGTAAAGGTCGTAAATGCGAGGATTGGTCGTAAAGTTACTTTTTCATCACCATTGTAACCACAAACAGTCGCTGTCTGAAGCAGTCGCTAAACAAAGACTACCTCTAGCATCAGAACTCAAACATGGGCTTGAAGAAGCACAAGAAGCAAAACTGGCTTGCATCTCCTCAAGGAAATGATCACTTCATCAGAGCAATTGGCTTCTGGAGTCTGAATTGTACAAAGAACTGATTACACAGACAAACACCCCCCACGCACACACAAACATATACCCTTTCCTTTATTATAGTTACAAAACTAAATATGTATTAGGTGGCACAATACATATTTCCCACTACTTTCTTTACAACCCAGCAAAAGAAATAAAAAGTATCGTAGTGTATAATAATATATGGATATCTTTTTATATAAGGGAAGAGATCATGACTAGTTCACTTACATATCTCAGTCTGGCTTTATCATCCATAGATGTCATAGGATTGATTTTTTTCTTACATACTCAGCAAAACAAAAAATAAAAAATGAAATCAGAAACAATTGCACTATGACATTGCTGTTAGACTCTTAGTAAACCATCACTTTGAGTCCCTGATATCCTGTAGGTCTCTAATAACCTAGTTTCAATAACTATAGGAAAGTTAACAAATGTGCTGCATTTGAATTAATGGAGAATTATAATGGACAGACAGAACCATCACAACTTAACATAGAAAGCAGCAAAGAGTGAGAAGTAGTAAGCAAAAGAAATTAAACTCAGGAGATAACAGAAAACAAAAGGAACTCTAACTAGATCTAGTTTATACCAACACTATTTTCTTTCTATCTTTGCAGACCATCCTTGCTTCCGTCATGTCCATTCCATTAATTATACACTGCCTTTTGTTCTTTTAATATTGCCTTTGTCATCTGTACATTTAATAGTAATATTTTCCAATCTCTCATCCTAATCATTTATAAATATGATGAACAGCAGAGGACCCCACAGAGCTGTGACCTGCACTCAGCATTTCCTTCCAGCTTGATACAGAACCATTGACATACAGTCATTGGGTACAGTGGTCCAATCAGCAATGTATTCATCTTAGGGTAGCATACTTAATTTATCATTTTGTCTACTAGAATCCCCTTGGGCACTTTCTCAAATGCTTTGCTGAAGTCAAGGTATATATGTCCACCCCTATTACCATGGTCAACTAAACTGTTCATTCCATCAAAAGGAGAGGTCAGGTTGGTTTCATAATTTATTCTTGGTAGGCCTGTGCTGGTTCCTGCCAAGCAATCCATTCTTTTCTAAATGCTCACAAACCAATACCTTAATAATCTGTTCCAGACTTCCAGCATCAAGTTTACCAGTCTGTAGTTATAGTGCCTGTGTCATTCCCCCACTCCCCAGCTTTGAAGGTAAAAATATTTCTCTTTCTCCACTCGTTTGTCACTATGCCTGCTCTCCATGAATTCCTTAAAGATCACAGAAAGAGCTCCAGGATGACATCTGAAAGTTGTTTCAAGGCTTTCAGATTTAGTTGGTCTGGACTTGGAAACTCAAATTTATCCACAGTGGCCAAGTGCTCCCTAGCCATCTCTTTCTAACCTTGGGTAACCATATCTTCCTTTTGTCACTTGTTTTGCTTAGGTCCATTTGAACATAGTTTTCTGGGGAGAAGATGGAGGCCTCTGAAACTGAGTTGAAATGCTCTGCCCCTCTGCCCATCTCTTCCTAGCTCTACCTCTTGTACTCAGTCTCCCACTCAGAGATTACCCATGTGCAGTATAGCAAGCTATCCCAGTCTAATTTTTCAGCTTCTAAATTGACAAGGTCATATAGTTAAAGAAGAGATGGGCAGAAACTTGATCCTGAAACTGTTTTATAGATTTCAGTTCTTGTAACTGAATTCATCTCATGTAGAAAAATTAATTAAGTATTCTAAATTCTCCAAGCACCATCGAATATTCCAAAGACTGTGCTGAAAGTTTTTGTTTCTTCTGGATTAGGAAAAGACTAGAAATATCATGGGTGGGGGTGGGAGTGAGGAAACTAAATTACAAATCTAAAAGCAAAGCTTATTGAAAGCAAATAGGAGACTTCCTAGTCTTTCATCCAGTGAAACCAAGAATATTAGTTCATAAATATGAAAATTTAGCACTTGAAAAACTTTCAATAGACAACCATGAGACTTATGGGAAACATTTTCTCATAAGCGTTTGTGGACCACACCTTATCAGATGCATGGAGTCATCAAAAGATGTTATATTTTATGTTACTTTTCCTTCAGCTGAGCCAAAATCTTTTTAAAAAATAACACATTTTGATTTCTTAAGTGCAAGCATTTGTTAATATTTTTCACTTTTGCACTTTTCTGGAGAAATAACATGTCTTTCCACACATGTTTCAGAAATCAATTGAGGTGATCAATATCTCCATCCACAGTTAATAAAAATGCCAAGCAGCATTTCTGTTTATATTGATCCTGCAGAATCGCTTTAAATTGGTTCTGATGTGCATAAAAATAACTTCCTGATCACAAGTGTTTCATCTTCTTCAGAATATGCTATTACATATTTTCTAACACATAATTGAGAGTGGCTTTGATAAACTTGGTAAGAAAAATGTAACAGAGTAGGAATTTGTAAAAATGACTTCTAGTTCCTCTGAAGACTGCTTTGCTCTCACATTAAAAAAAAAAATCTGAAAAAATATTTTTTATTTATTTTCATGTGAGAATGTAATTGTTTATTACTTATTTCAGGTTGTTGGAAACAAAGCTCCCACTCTGGCATCTAACATTCACAATTCCTTCTTTTGCCACCCTAGAGGTAAAAACCTCAAAGAGAGTAGTCCAGAAATCTACAGTGTTATGTTTGGTATTGAAGTTAAAGATGCTACACTTCCATTATTGACAGTATGCACTAATGTAATTAAATATAGAAAATAGGACTAATTACATCTTTATTTATTTGTACTAATGTGTCAGTCATTTTGACAGGAGGTCATTTTGACCTCTAGCCAAACTTGGCTGAGCTTGGAAATGAAGCAGAATCTGGCTTAGTTACAACTTGAATGGGGTCCTTCCAGGGTTGTTGGCTAGGCTGGGAAGTCAAAAACAAATCCCTGAAAAAGGCAATGACAAACCACTTCTCTAATGCTGCCATGGATGAAGTCATCATGAGCTGAGGTTAACTCAAGGGTGTCTTTACCTTTTTAATGCCTCAGTCAAATGTTGTATTAAATTGTGGATGTCTTGTGCATCCCCTTTTAAATGTACCTTGACTGCAAATTTATGATATGCATTTGAATCATAATGCTTTAAAATGAAACATCTTGCATAGTCATTAAGTAGCAAGATATATAGCAGAATTTTATTAACTTTAAAATTCTGTCTGAAAAATGTCCTCCAACAGAAACATATTATAGAGAGAAAATCCGTATTTAGAATGTTAAGAATGTATGTGTACATGTGTATTTGTGTGTGTGTTTGCATGTGTATATATCTTGCTTATTTCACAGTACTTATAATCTACCCCAATACCAAAGGACTTTGGGCAGTGTACATCAAATAAAAAATAAAAAATATAGTAACGAATAGCTAGATCAAATAAATAGCAAGCACAAAAAGAAAGCCAAGAAAAAACCTGAAGGTATGTTGAAATCAGTGGTTTGCAGAATGGCAGTAAGAATGGGGGCTGCACATTCTTCTGGTTGCAAAGTATTCCCCAATGTGGGAACTGCTACAGAGAAGCCTTGCTTTCTCTCTTACAAAGAGGGGGAACTTCCAGCAGGCCATCTCTTGATGACCAGGCTAGAAAGGCAGGTCTGGGTGTGGCAAGTCATCATTTAGGGCTTTAAAAATAACAACCAGCCCTTTGAATTGGGACCAAAAACCTACTGATAACCAGTGCAGCAACTTTAATATAGATGTATTTCTATGGTGGTACTGTTGTCCTGTCAGTAGTCTTGTACCAGTGGCAGATCTAGTTGTCTCCAAACACAGCCCCACTTAGCAGTCATCTATCCAGGTGGTGATCAGGACATCACTGAAGTCCATCCTAGTCCATTAAGATCATAACAGGTACATCAGCTGAAACTGGGCAAACCCCACCCCCCCAAGCACAATTTCCACCTTTTATCTGAGCAGGAAGCATGAACCCAGCAAGTAATGATCCCATCCAGGATAACTACCAGGGCCGGTGTTATTGGAGTGCCCAAATACCTATTAACCACTAGCAACTCCATCTTGGTAGGATTTCATCTGAGCTTGTTGGCCCCTTCCAGATCCCCACAGCCTCCAGATGCCATTCAAGACTTCCAGGGCATCACTGACTCAGTCCAAGGGGGCAGGGAATAATTGAAAATCAGGAAAATATTTATGACACTTCACTGTAAATGAATTAATTCATATAGATACTTCATATACGTAGATGTAAAACAACAGGTGGAGAGCCCTGAGCCCTGTGGGATTTCACAGTGAAGCCTTATGGATTCAAATGCATCTTCCCCAAGTTGCCAATTAGAACAATCCACTTAGGTAAAAAAACCACTGTGAAACAGTGCCAACTCACAGCACTTATGTTCAATGGTACTGAATGCCCATGAGAGGTCTAATAAGACCAAGATAAGTACACCCCCTCATCAGTGAAGGCAATCTACCAGAGTTACCAAGGCTGTTTATGTCCCATGATTAGATCTGAATCCTGAAAAGGAACCACACACTTCTTCTAAGATTCTCTGTAGCTGATTCCCACCACTTTCTGGTTGTTAGCAGTGTAAAGGTTTTCACAGCTGGATACAGGGATGGGTCATAGGGCACAAAACTGCATCCATCGGGTGTCCCCTCCATCAAAGAAGCATTGCTAACCTCTTAGATCCAGCCATTCATACTGAAGGAGCCAGGAGGGGCATGGACCAGTACATAAGTTCAAATAACAGGGTTTCCAATCCACTTCCTTGGGTTCCACAAGTTGAGAAGAATCCCAGATCACATCATAAGATGCTGCCTTGTTTACCACTGAGTTCTGCCCAACCAGCATTCAACCCTGAGAGGATATGAGTGACTTTATCTGCAAAAAGGGACCTGTAGATTAATCTGGCATGCCTGCAGGCATTTAGTCCCACCTATCTTTCCTTAGATTGTGACCTAATGCTCACCATCACTTACCAAAGCATTAAAATCCAATAGCAAATTAAGCTGGACAAGTCATGCTTCAGATGTGCAGTCTGTAATCCATCCTATTCCATATACTCCAGAATATGAATACAGAAAAACCCCACGTTTAGTTTCGTCAGTTCTGTGTAGGACAGAGAGAGTCATTTCTGAAACCCTGGAGAGCCACACCAAGCTCATGTAATAAGATGGGCAGACTTAATGTAAGACAATTTCCCATCTTCTTCATCGTCAGTTGCAAGAACATGAGAATAGTGTTGCTGGATTTGACCAAGAGCTCATGTAGTCCAGCATCTTGTCTCCAAGAATCAGCAGCACATTAGAAGGGCTGAAAAACCACAGCCCTTCCCTATCATTCATTCTGTAGTAGCTGGCATTCTGAGATACACAGTATCTGTACGTGTTATTCCTGGGAGAATTAATTCCTGACTGATATGTTTGGAACTAGGAGAGCGATAAATTTAGACAAAGAGAAGGAAAGAATACACAACTGTTCTAAATCCCAGCCCAGCAGCTACTTGAGATAATTATTAGAATGTGCCTCAGCAACCTTTTAAAACCAGAGATGAGGCTATTGGAGATAATTCCTTCACATGAAACTTTAGCTGGGTTCTGGTATGCAGTGGAGTATAAAGACGGCTATATCACATATCAGTGCCGTAGGCAAACCAATAAGTTATTTCAATGGAGAATCCTCTAAGAAATATTAAGCCAAGAACTGTCAATTAGAGATGGCTTTTAAATGGATGTTAAAAAGTAATACTGAAAGAAAGTGTAAATTTCTGTGACAAAGGCAGGTTGTATTCCTTCTCCTATAGGCAGTTTGGCTTTAGCAGCTCAGCAAATTAGACTTGAGTAGCAATTGTTCATACAGTAGCTTTCAGTTAAGTTGTTTCAAGATGGGAAACTTATCTTGGCTAGACCATCCTAGATTGTAAGTGGAAACTATAATGTATGCGTCCTCATCTTTCAAAAACAATGCATGGGGTACTAGCAATATTGTAGGCACTTTTTTACTAAACATTAGACTGATTTGATTCCTGATGTTTGAAGGATTTTTATTTCTACTGCACTTTACAGCCTGCAGCAATAGCAGCAAACTATTGTGGTTTGTTTACTTTTCGCTTAATAAGTTGAATGAACCCAGCCAACTGTGACAGATTCATTCAGACAAAAGGTGAAGAATAAAAAGTGTCATTACAGCTGAGAAAAACAGGCAGAGAACAACACTGGATTAAAAATTTAGAGGGAAGTATTTAAACAGTTGGTCTTCAGCCATCACAGACGATTTTCCCTTAAATGGTAGTCAGTAATGAAGAAGGCATGTGTCCTGTCCTTGCTGAAAGTTGCTTGTGGGATTGCACTCTGTATGTAGACCATAAAAGAGTTGAAATATATTCCTTATTCTACAGAAGATTTCACAAAACAAGACAGAATCAAAGTGAACACTAATTGGAAGACAGGTAAAACCAGAATTATGACAGTTTGCATGGTAATGGTTCATTCCTCTGAACATAGATTATGTCCTTTATACATTTCATAAATGTATTATTTTTAGGAACATGGAAATGGACCATTAGTAAATATAGCTTACATTATTATTTCAAAAATCATGGGAGGCAGGGCTGATAATTTTGAAAAGATTTTAAGACAACAGTACAATCCCATTTTGTTCCCACTCCCCTCAACAAGGAAATCTCTTTCTGTAGGAAAGGATGGAGGGAATTTACATTATAACAAATTATGAAGAGCAAGTAGACCAGTGTTGATGTAAAGGGTGATGAAAGTTCCCATTCTGAGGCTTTTCATTTCCCTTCTCTTCCTCACCTATTTACTTTTCTGTTACTGAGCAAAGAATTTATTTATGTTATTCAATTGACAGATGCAAAACATTGTAGCTTAGCGAACAAATTCATATACAGTAAGAATGAATGGTTCCCTATTTGTGTGGACATACCAAGAGAGGCAGCAAAATCCTTTGCTCATGGTTCAGTTCCTAATCTCTTAGCACCTCTCAAACTTCTCTTAATGACAGAGATTTAACTTCAGATATTAATTAAACTGGTTTTTTGTTTTTAGAAGAAGCATTTCTCCCATACTTATTTAACCATTTCAGCTTTGATATAATCATTTAGGCTTTCTGGCAGAGACATCTTTGCAGGAACAAACTGCTTTAATTTTAATTTTAGATTGTCTGAGTACTGCATGCTCAGATGTATGCAGACAAATGAATGGATTTAATGGTAATTGTACATTTAATATTTCTGACAGAATTTCTGTCATAATTTTCCAGTTTTTCATTTCAGTGGAATAATTAAATTTAAGTGTGCATTTTTATGTTCAGATCATAGCTTATTTCTAATCCTCTTGAATGTGGTATATGTTTAATTAAATCTACTAGTACAACATCTCAAAAATAAAAACTTAATTCACCATATTTTCACAAGATGCATTTATCCAAAAACCTACTGCAAAGAGTAAATATCAGAAAACCCATTTCATTGGTTGAAAATCTGGAGAATACCTCTACCAAATATTATACAATTAGCAAATATTTCTTGCAGTCTCTTCAACTGCTTAGAATCTATATGCAAGTTAAATCTTTGCGTTTCACTGTATAGTGGTTTGTATTTGAAGTCCCAAACATGCTATGGAGCACACAGTTTGTGAATGTAGCAACACCTGTCTGCAGTTCATTAAAACAGCTGTGCCTTTTCCTGAGATCACATGGTTGCTGCACAATCCTGGGGGGAAATTTTCATACCTCTACACAGAGTCTACACACTCTACAAAGGCAAAACCCTTTGAATACAAAGCACCACACAGCCCTATCTTATAATATTTCTGTCAACAAAGAGAAGCTAACATTCACATCTGCTATTTGGACACCTTGATAATTACAGAGATTTTGCCTGAGTCAGACATTCTAGGCAAAGCAACCCAAGTGTTATAAAAAGGTCTCAATGAAGCAATATTTATCAGGCTTCTCTTTTACAAATATCCGTATTCTTCACCTAAGATTTGCAGATTTGTTCTAACAGTATTTGTAACATGTAACTAAAAGTACTTCTAAAAGTACTTAAGTTCCTGCAAAAATTAAAATCTAAATTAAATGTCTTTGTCCTTTCCTTATTCTGTATGCTTTCTCTGTTGTCGTCATTATTCAGTTTACTTGATTAATTATTTTTTCCAACTGCAAAAATTGCAACTGGATTTTAGCATTGTGTTGCTGAAAAATGTAACTCTTCTACCTTCTTTTTCAGTTTTTGTAATACAAATTAGGAGAAAATAGAATAAATCCCTAGGATAAAAATATTAAAATAGAGAAGACACTAAACAGGATCTCAGTGGCATTAGCTGAAGTCAATACACAAGTTACATATGAATAAAAGTTCATTGGTTTCAATGGGAACAAAAAAAAACCTTACACTGCAGTTAACTGCAACTCATCATCTGTTTAGTAAATTCATCCAGGTAAAATCCATCATAGACAGATTCTCCAGCAATAATCCTAATAGCTCTTCCAAGGATATTCTTGTAATCTCTTTCATTATTTTGGTCCTTCTGCTCTGTTACCTTCCCCTTCTACTTTCTTCAAGCTTAATAATCATTTTTCTAGTCCAATATTCACTCAAATCATATGCCTAAGTATGTGAATTTATGTTTACTGATCAAGGGAGCAGACAGGACTGATGGGTTGATTTTTCCTGCTATTCTTACTAATTGCCTTCAAATTTATAATTCAAAGGCATCTAACTTTTTTTTTCTTGCTTTCTCAGAATCCTGCTTTCATAGCCATATGAAAGATCATTGCTTTAACTATTCTGATATTTGTTGCAATTGAAATATCCTTATTCTTATGAAGTTACCTACATTTTAAATTGCCTTCCACCCTAGGATTAATCTCTTTACTACTCCTGTACATTGCCTATTTTTATTAGTTCTTCATTTGCCATCTGTTGTAAACTCACTAAACATATAGATTAGCATTACTTTTACTTTTTAACATTAAATGCAGAGTTTCCATATTTACTTTCAGAATGAGCTCTTCTAAGTCTTCTTTGTTCTTGGCTAATAAAATCATGTCATCTGTGTATCTCAAATTGTCTGTGTTTTGACTTCTGATTTTGATTCCAGCTGTCAATTCTTCCAGTATTGCCACTATCTAAGTTAAACAGCTTCAGGAACAATATGCATCCTTGTCTCACTCCATTCCCAGTGATGAACCACTGTGTCCAAATTAAGTTCTTATAATAGCTTCTTGTTCACTGTGATGATTCCTGAGAAAAATAATAGCCTGTGTCTTTCCAGTCCTTGCAGGTTACTAGAAATATCTATGCATGTATGATTTCATTTATTAGTTCTAGTAAGATCATAATCTGTGTTACCAGATGATGTACATATTATTTTTAAGTAACATTCTAAATACCAAGAGCCAATAACAACAACAGTAACAACAAAACTAAACCAAAAAGGCTTTCCTACAAAACAAACAACCCAATATTGATTTTAAATGAAATTTAATCCAGACATTAATATTTTGTAAAGTGTCTGAACAAACAGGACCTTTTTAATTTGGCACTGAAGAGAATATGGAATTGGCATCAGCTATCAGCACATCATTCCAAAGTTACAGTTCTGCTACGAAATGGCTTTCATAACATTCTGATTAGCAAGCAAGCTCTGTATGAACAGCTGAATACCATGACAATTAAGTGGATATATGTCTTACTCAAAAATCAGTAATGGTACTGAATGGAGTATCACAAACCTCAATCTTGGGCTTCCTTGTTCACTTGAATGAGAAGGTGGAGGGAATGATTATCCAATTTGCACAAAAATTGATACCTAATTCCCTAGAAGATAGAAATAAAATTCAAAACTGCATTGTAGGTTTAGCGAAATGGGCTGAGAATAATGGGATGGATTTAGTAGACAAATGCAAAATTGTGCCACTGGAATATAAATCAGATACACAGGCATAGAATGTGGGATACCTGGCTTGGCAAAATACTTGTGAAGCAGACCATGGAAGTCATTGCTTGGAAATATGACTATGGATATGAGTCAGTGTGATGTGTCAGTAAATAAGACAAATGCAACTGTAGGCTGCATCAACAGAGTATAATTCGTAATTCATAGGAGTGTGATTCTGTTTGATTCCACTGTGGCCAGGCTTCAATTCAAGAATTGTGTCAAGTTCTGAGCATCACATTTGAAGAAGGGTTCAGACAAGGTTTAAAGAAGGATAACAAGAATAATCAGGGGACTAGAAACTAAGTTATATGAAGAGAGGTTGAAGGAATTGGGAATACATAGTATTAAGAAGAGATAATATGATAGTATTCTTCAAGTATCCGAAAGAATGATGCATGGAAGACAGCCAAATCCTGTTCTTTATTACTCCTGAGTGCAGGACAGGTTACAGAAAAGCAGATTCTGATTGATTGTTAGAAAGAATTTCCTAAGAGGAAGAGTAAATGGATTATGGTGGTGATGGATTCCCCTGGATGTGTTGAAGTAGAACTATTTACCTAGAGTGCCTCCATCTTGTCCAAGTTTAGCTTCACTTTCTTGGCCTTCATCCATCCTGTTTCAGCTCCAAAAAATAGTTCAGCATCTACATTCAGTGGTTCAGCACATTCTGATTTGGATGATATGAAGAAATAGAGATAAATATAATCAGCATACTGGTTATACTTATTTCAAATACAAGGATGACTTTATTTAGTGCTTTCATTTAACTGTTAAAGGGACATGGGGGTTCAGATGGAATCTTTCAGAACTCATATCTCAAAACTCATGCAATTGAGCAGAAGGCCCTCATTATTACTGTCTGAAACTAACTTTGCAGAGAAATGGAGAACCACGACATCACTAGTCACTCACTCACAGAGATGGTCAAGTAAAATACCAAGGCAGATGTTATCAACATCACTCAAAACGTCAGCAAGGTACTTTACTAACAGACTTCCCTCCCCAGTCCCCCTTTTGACAGAGAACTTCAAAGCTACTTAGGGAACCAAACCTGGCATAAACTTGATTGTAATGCATCTAAATGTTTTCATCAAAGAGCAGTTCACTTTTGCTTCCCTAGCACTGAATGTGAGCATTCAAGATGAATAAATCTGCTCCTAGTTCTTTATTTGAATGGCAAAATGAAATTCACAGGTTCATTGTTTATGAAGAGTGATCGTATTTTAATACTGGTTTGACTTGCCTTTTTTAAAAAAGCACAGGATTATATGAGTTCATCATTGTATACAGAAAGTTACAAATTAAGCAAATCATTTACAGTATCTCAAGCACTATGCTGACAGAGTTGCTTTTCCATCTTCTAAACCTCTTTACTTTATATTACAGGTCGTATTGTAGCTGTTGCAAGCAATGATGGCACCGTTAAGACTTTGGAACTCAAATCGGGGCATCTTTCCAGCTTACTGGGCCATGAAGATGAAGTTCAGAGTGTAATATTTGATCACAAGGCAGAACATCTAATTTCAGGGGGCTCTGATGGTACTGTTCGTATTTGGAATTGAGACCACTATTTTGAGAAATCTCATAGAACTGGAGGTGGCTTATGCCATCTGAAATAAACATGAAATAAAGCGAGATATGAACTCTACATATTTTACTTAAAATGGGGGGGAAATCCAAACTTTCTTTTTCTTGTATCTTTCTTTATGGTTTTAAATATGCATTAAAATATATATCATTTGCCATTTCCCTGGAGAAATAGCTTTATATTGACATCTAATGACAGAAAACATGAACTGCAGAGAACCCCTACCCCCACCCCTTTTCAAGTTATTATAGCAAAAGCTACAACTGAATGTCTCCTTTTGTGAAAATAATAAAATATTTAACTTGTTACAGCTTCTGAAAAGAGTTTTTTTGGGGGGGGGAGGGAGCTCAATATTTCTCCATATCACATAAAAAAATATGCATGCATACACAAACACACAAGAGACTCATATGTACTGAATGTGGTACTTTTCTGAAAAAAGAATTCTGCATGATAGCAAGGCAAGAATCAGACCGATGCCTTGACTGTTACCTTTGCCAAATCATTCAGTAAATGCAGAGCTTTAGTCTACCTACTTCCACTTCCTGTAACGTAGTCCTGCAGTCTGATCCTAGTGCCTTGAAAATCAGCAGATTTTTTTTTTTAACTGAATGGGCTCATCAGATGTAGATAATATTTATGAGGCATTTAAAAAAAAAAAACAACCTTTTAAGGAAAGTGTCTAAGGATAAATCTAATTCCAGTGAGCAGATGCATCGGATTGGGGTTGCGGGGGGTGTTGCTCAGAGGAGCGGCACGTTCTGCCTGCATGATGCAAAATGAGAGTCACAGGCTGCTGTCCGTGGTGCTGAAGGTTTCCAACTGCTTGATGGAATGCCCTCCGGAGGAACAGCTGCTGTGCTGCTGCTATCCAGGATACTGAATCTTGCTGAAAGTTGTTATTGTGATTAAGAGCCACATGAACCCCACTGCTTATTTGGGGAAGAGCCTCTAGAAAGCAGCATAGCATGATGGTGCTGCTGACTGCATTTCAGTCTGGATTGGCTCTGAGCTCTAGCATGCTGTTGCTGTTTCTGGAATTGGAAGCATAGCATATTCTCCACCCTTGTGTGCCTTTTTGCTGATATACAGAAAATAGTGAATTGGTGGGATTTTTTTAATGTTATTTTTTGGTTGACCTGAAGACTGCAACCAAGGAAGTAAGGAGATTTTTTTAAAAGATACCTGGAACAATGATTCTTTTATTTTTTGTTTTTACTGTTTTGTTTTGGGCTCTGATTTTGTATCAAGCAGTCTCATCTTTGGACCCTTTTATGACTGATTGCTTTGAATTCTGAACATAGGGTTAAAGCTTATATCTCTTGGGTATCTGCTGGGTTTCTTCTGTGATATGGGAGGCTTTAGGAAAAGGATTTTTCATGATTCTTCCTTACCAATATAATTAAGAAGAGTTTTTTTTCTACTACATTACTGAAGTACGAATCCATTGTGGTTTGTGACTCTTCCTACCATTCACTCTGAGTAGGTAAGTGCACATTTTTCAAAAGAAAGGGATGTTGGCTTCCCAAGCATTTGATAGTACCTTAATATCTTCTATTAGAAACAAAATAAATCTAAATTGTAGATCTAAATGTTTGCTTGTTTGATTTTTAACCAAGGGGCTTCATCATCATTCCATTTTATCTCTATCAAAATAAAGATTTATAAATCAGAAGCAAAATATTTAGGATGATCAGCTACTGCAGTGAAATATTGTACCTCTTTCTGAAATGTGTTTTGCTTTTATTCAGATGCCTGACTAAATTGATTGATTTCTGCTGTCCCTATAATAAATAGCTTCTTTTGATTTTGCTAGAATTTTTTTTTAAGTTTCCTCAGCTTTAAGCCTGGCAGACTGAAACCTACCTGTAGAATGCAAATGACTGTCTATTCAGGTCTGAAAGACAAGCTAAACAATTTTGTATCACCCAGAAATAAAGTACCATGATTGTAACAAAGACTCTCATAATTGCAGTAAAATTTACCATTGTAGTAAAATCATAACCTAGAACATAAGTAATGAGACAGCAGGCTTTTGAAACACCCAATCTTTCTTTATAGAAGCATTTTAAGAGCCTGCTTTGTCAACCAAATTATTTTAGTAGTTCTGTAAAATACAAAGGATGCCTTTTTCTCTGAGTCATTTCTTTGGGCAGTGAAATAATAAATTGATATAAATATGTAAATAATGCATATATATACTTTGCATTTGCCTGTCTGAGAATTACATATTCTATTGCTATTGGAATCTCCATAGTGGTATAATATTAACCACTAACACATTTGGTCCCATAGTATTAGACAAGCAAAATAGGCAAGGATATTGCTTAAATTGTAGTTGCATGCTTCATATACAATTAATCAAAATATCACCTGACACTAGAGCATTTTATTATAATTTTTGTTAGAAATTATTTTATTATAACTTATTTTTCTGTCAAAATTCATAAAAGAGATGGAATCCTATCATGTCATTCATCAATTCTTTGGTTAGAGAAGTGATGCAAGAGTAAGCCTGTACGCTCCAATGTGGAGTGGTACACTATTGACTATAGTCAATAGGAAAGCAGCAGAATAGAAATAATGTCTAACAGAAGAGCAAGGCTTTCCTTCAATTTCAAATTAAACATATGGTGTGAATTATGGGGTTCTCCATGCGCATATGGCTGTAAAATAAACTGAAGTAACATGGCCTGTTGAGAAATTCTGTGTACCTATTAAAGTTGAATTGCATATTGGTAAGGTATCATATTTATAATAATTTATCGAAATTTCATTCCCCAAACCTAAAAAAGAAGAAGGAAAATGTAAAAGAAGGAGAAAAATCAACTAAAAAATTAAAGGATGAACACAGACATGCAGGGGCAACTACTACTTGATCTTCATGTGACGTCAATCTCCTGGAGGGCACAATGGAGGTCTTGCTAAGAAAAAGCCAGCATGAACCAGTTCTAAGAACTGATTACAATATACAATGTAAAATTCTGCTACCTTAAATGATTAAACTTATTAGTATTTAAATCAAATGTAATTTCAGGATGGTGTTTCTTTTAACCTCTTATTTTTCATGAAAAGATATGACCTAATTATATTTTGAATGTTGTTGGACAGCTGAACTGGATTGGAAGCAATGTCTTTGGTCTTAGACCCATCTTTGAAAGACTTGCTTATAGCAATCTAGCAAAAAAAAAAAAAAAACTAAAGAACTATATCTGTAAGTAATCAATGTGCAAGCCATCCAAATTTAAACTAGATTTGATTTGCAATTGTTTACAATATAAATATTCAATATGTTAAGTAGATAATAGCCTGACTAATGTCAAGATGCATCAGTTCATCTTAACAGGCACAATGACCAATCATATGTGAATAACATTTTCTTATACTTTTCTAGTTACAACAATGTATAATTTGAAGAAATGCTTGATTCAAAAATATGGCAAGGAAATTCTTTGCACTGTTGCTTTCATTTGGTGAGAATATTGTTCCATTTCATTTTTGAACTATAATATCAAAATGCACAAGGCACATGCCATCCAAGTGAAGATGAATCAACAGCTCCTGGCAAAAGACAAGAGCCTGTGCAACTTGAAGATTATCCAGGTTATGTGCACGCTTTCCAGTTTGTTACCATTACAGACAGGACTGAAATATGGATTAAGTTTACTTGCTCTCTTAGGAGTTGATAGAAGACAGGATTTCTAATCAGCTAAAGCCTGGCAGATGGATGTGTCACAAAAGAGTAGGGGAAAATGCATTTTTAAAAAATGTGTTTCAATTTTTTTTTTAATATTTGTTTTCAGAGCATCACATTGGCCTCTCCATGGAAGCATCCATACATATCTGATATTAGCACCATATTCAGAAGCTCAGGAGGGGGATGGCTCTTCATATTCATGAAGCCTACATATTTCTCTTGCTAATTCCTTCTTTGGTCACCCCAGCTGCTTTCAACCATGAAGATTACCCTGCTGATGAAGGTGATCAGATTTCAAGTAATGATAATAATCTGATTTTTGATGACTATCGAGGGAAAGGATGTGTGGATGACAGTGGTTTTGTATACAAACTAGGGGAGCGTTTTTTCCCTGGGCATTCCAACTGTCCATGTGTTTGTACTGAGGATGGGCCTGTTTGTGACCAACCAGAATGCCCCAAAATCCACCCAAAGTGTACTAAAGTAGAACACAATGGATGCTGTCCAGAATGCAAAGAAGTGAAGAACTTTTGTGAATACCATGGGAAAAGTTACAAAATCTTGGAGGAATTTAAGGTAAGACCAAACAATGCTCATTGATATAATCACTTGGTTGATTATGTACACACAGTATCAAATGCTAGACCAATCAGGTTTTAGGAAGATTTTTTTTTCAAACTCCTTATAACATTAATTGTAATTTCTGCAAGTAGTTGGTGATCTGCCATAGTAGTTAATGGATATCATACAAGCCAAAAAAAAAACAGGATATGAAAAGGAAATGTAGTTAACAATTTTACTTTATTGGTATCCAGTTCTGGGGTTTCCATTTAAGCCATGTTTTTGTTATATACTTTTCTGAACAAAATAATTGAGTTTTTGGACTATATAGAGTCCAGAGCTATGAGATAACTCAAAGGAATATGTCAGTCCAAATATTCCTTTTTAAAGATATGTCAGAGCTCTTGTTTCTTGCATCAGAGAAACACAACATAGACACCACTTGAACTCTTTGGCTGACTGAAATGTAACAAGACAAAGTTATTCACTAAAGCAACCAAAATGTACCATGTGCAACAAGGTATGCCTGGCCTGGTAATAGTACTTCTGAAAAATATGTTGGAATAGTGATTGATAGCAAACTGAGTAAGTGTCAGCAATGTGATGTGGTTTTAAAAAAGGCAAATGTAATGTTAGGCTACACATTGTAAACAGAAGTATCATTTTTAAATCATGAAAGAGAGTTGTTCCATTTTATTTTTATTGGTCAGATCCCACCATAGGTACTGTGTTAAGTTCTAGGCACTAGGCTTTTGGAAGAATTCAGACAGCATGGAACATGTTCAGAAATGGCCAATGAGGATGATCAGAGGACTAGATATTAAGTCCTGTGAAGAGAGATTGAAGGAATTAGAATGTTTAGTCTTGAGAAGACTCAGGGATGATGTGAGACTGCTCTTCAAATATCTGAATGGATGTCACACAAGGAAAGAGAAACTATTCTCTGTTATGCCAGAGCAGCAATAAGGGATTAATTTATAGCAAAACAAATTCCCCTTCATTGGAGTGTTCAAACAAAATGGGCAGCCATCTGTCATGCATGCTTTCATATGGATTCCTGCCCAAAATTGAAGATTGGACTCTGTGTCCCAAGTGGGCCCAATAATTCTATTTAGTTCAAGTATGGGCCCATTTTTGCCTAACCATGATTCTCATTCAAGGGTTCTTTAATCACAGTTTTCCCAGATTTCCATCCCAAAGTCTTAGTGAATTCTTAGTGATGCTGCCAACATGGCCCTAACATTTCTGACCTTGATATCTATCTAAAGAAATCTTTTAGATTTAATGACACTGGGTATTTGCTATCAATTATATGTTATGTTAAAGGTCTTTTGTTATAGTAGCTCCCTGCTCCTTCAATCGGGATAATGAGTGGAAGAGTGCTATTTTGGTCGTAAGAGTCACTGCAGAAAAATAAGTTTCCACATTGTGGGCACAATCCAGCTAAGAGTAATTAAGAGGCTAGAAGGGTTCTAAGAAATCTATAATCCCATGCACAATCTTATTTCAGGTTGCTGTGTTCCCCTGCTGCTCCTTGTCAAGAGGATCATGGGGAAGGGACGGTTTTGTCTTACCCATTTCTTAAGCAAGCTTGCTCCAGGTTGCTGCAGCTGGTACTAACGTGGTGTCTTTAGCTGGGCATTGAGAAATGTGGCAGAGGCTTCCAAAGCACTATGTGTTACAAACTGTGGATTATTCCCATATGAAATCTAGAAAAGACTTCAGGGAGTTGATGAAAAATAATTTAATGCAATAAAATTTCAGTAGAACAGTTAAGCATATTTCATTACAGTAAATGAAACTTAGAACGAACCGTACCTTTTCTTTCTCCACACAAGTCATAATATGGAATAATCAGGAATACTTATGTGTATGGAAAAAGTATCTGCTTTAGGATATTTCAAATATCTTCTTCAGGTTTCCTGTCTGCTCTGATGGTTTGTTCTAGTGGAAGTGGTTCACCCCTTCCCATTGCCATAGATTATGTGAGCCATTAATGACCTCTGCCTAGATGCCACATAATGTTTGAAACCCACTCCAGTCTAGCAGGTAGACTTCTGTGAGAGTTTGGACGAATATCAATTCTTGGTTAGCCATAACATATGTCAACCAGAGAAGTATTAAAACTATCGGTTGAATTGTTGCAAACATTGCTATGAAGACCTTGTCATGAAAGTTTGAATGTGTGAATTCACGTGTGCTATTTGCAGAACAGTAGCTCCATAAAAGCACGGCTGGATGCTCTTTTTTTCCACCTAACAATTTGTTCACATGAAACAGTTCTTCAAGTGGGATCAGTAATCACCGTTGCTTAATAATAAATCCACTTCATTTTGCAATGTGACATACTACAGCACAAATTGCCAGACCTATACAAAGAACCCTTGCTGTGATGGTATGTGGGAAAGGCCTTGAGAGACAGGACAATGGGACACAGCCAAGGGAACAGTCAGATCAAAGGCAACTTGCAGCAGGAATGTGGGCAGGACAAGAGGCTCAGAAGAGACCCTCCCTAGTTTTGGGGCTGAAAAGGTGATGTGGGGGGAGAGACGTACCTTCAGACTTGCAATTTTTAGGTTTACATTTACATTTTTGTCAATGTAACCTTACAATAAAGTGTAATTAGCTCATCTGGTCATGTTTCCTGTCTGGTCTACCTTGTAAGGCTGACACTTCCTCACAAAGAACTTGTACATGGATTAGGCTGAATTAACAAATGATTATTAGGTAAATGATTAAGAAGCTAGAGATTGATCAGAAAGTCCCTACTTTAAATAACACTCAACCTCCATGATTATACTTGAAAGTACTGTACTGCCACAAAACAACACTGCTGCTACTGACATATAAAACAGGGATAATGGACAAAAAATAATCAAGTTTTGTGACTCTAGTTGCTGAGTTAGAGTCTTAGAAGAATTTTTAAAAGTTTCGGCTAAGTTTTTGTTTGTTTGTTTGTTTGTTTGTTTCAAGATCATTGCCTATAGTGGAGATTGACATTCTTCATCTGGGAGAAATGAACTGGGTTGATGATTAGTGGAGTTATTTATCCACTAAAATAACATTTCAAAATAAATGTCTTGCCACATATGATAGTCTCTGACTTTGCATGGCTATTAAGAATATTTCAGAAAAATATTCCAATCATGGACAAGAGTCTACTTATAAAGTAGCTTATAAAACACACTAAACCAAAGAAAAATATCTTATAGTCTTACATGACGTTATCGCTCACATCATGACAAGGTTGAGTGCTGCTTAGTGCTGCCTTCCTGGGTTGTTCACAGATAGATCAACCTCTGCACCCTGTGGCCCTTCTGGTTGGGGGGGGGCAGAGGGAGTGGGGACTGTATGTCAGGCCAAGGGAAATTTCATGATGGGTTAGCTCCAAGACACCTAGTCATAAAACAATAATTGAGTCTGAAGTATTTCTAGACAATAACAAAATGAGTAAAAAAGGGACAACTTTTATATGTTTCAAAGACATCTTTTTAGCATGACATGATTAATTTTAAATCACACCAGAGTGGCATCTATGAGCCTACAATTCCTTCTTACATTTTGTAGTTCTGGCAACTCAGAGCAAGATTCTGCAATATAGTATAAGAATACTGCAATAGTATTCTTATCTACGGATAAGAAGTAGTATTAGAAGTAGAAATAGTCCTATCTACGGAGCAAGCAAATATTTTTCTACAAATACGTGGAACCAACTGAAGAATCAGTCCAGTCCATGCTCAATTTATCCATAGTTACTTACCTAAGGAAAATTAAGTAGCACTTTAGCTGAGCAGAGTTTGGTAGGAATTCAAAGAACTGTGTTCAACAGGAAAGAAAAAGAGTCTTGAGAGCTACTGGAATTCACTGAGGCAGAACATAAGCAATTGGCACCTTTGGAATTTGGACAGCTTGTTGGAGTGTCTTCACGAAAGAGCCTCACAGTGGATGGGGCTACTGTAGGCAGAAAAGAGTCATTAACAGTGGGTAGAATGGAGAGGTGGAGTCTCACCATATACTCACACAGACCATGCTCTTTAGTATCCAACTTTATTCCTACATTTCTGGGGCCCAGAAGCATCTGCAAATAAAGGTGATGCTACAGGTTGGTCCTTGATTCTGCGGTATGACATAGGGCCATTTAGTTATTTTTCAAGCATCTTAAAGAAAGCAAAGTTTGGTAGGTTGGAGAGTCTAGTAAACCCTCATGGCAGTATCTGCTAGAACACTAGTACCCATGGGCGTAGCGTGATGCTCTCAGGGAGTTGTCTTACTAATGTGTTCTCCCCCATTCAGCTTCATTTCTCCAATAACAGGTGAGAAAACTGAACCAACAAACCATAAAGGGGCATCAAGTCTCCAACGCTCTCAGGAATAGCTCCAACTGCTTTTGGAAGACATCCAAATTTGGACTAATATAACTTCCAGTGGGAAGCTACTCCAGAGGGCCAGGACTTGCTACAGAAAAACAGCACTTACATGCCCCCAAACCCCCTACACCTCCCATAAGTGGGGAAGCACCACTGCTTTTCCTGACAGAATAAGCATTTTTCCAAAATTAGTTGCCACGATGAATAGGGTTGTCTGATCTCAGCTTTTGTTTTAAAACAGGACTCTATTTTAGCAGCAAGGTTTTTTTCCACTCCCAAAGTTTTAAGTTGTCAATAATGAAATAAAAGTTGTCACTTCTTCTAGATTTCTGGGGAAGGAAACTAATTAGAATGATTTTGTGATTTGTGTCAATAGCCACAACATGACTCCATTGGTGATAATAATGGTGGAAAATAAGTTACTGTATTCAGATGGCTGATTAGCATTCTTTCTCATTCATGTCCACTTACTGACCAAGTTAGAAAGGGAAATATTAGTTCTATACTCAAACCAGAGCTGTTGTGGTGAGGCTTATCAGAAAAATGGTTCCTGTCACCAGGTATAGGCAGCCTACATAAGACAAGGAGTTCAGTGCTCAGATTGAGAAATCTCAACTGAATGTTCTGCCATAAAGTTACCTAAATATGAATTTGCAGTATGAAACAGGATCTGATGCATGGCGGCCTACTTGAGAAAGAATTTAACACAGGAATGCAGCTTATTTTCAAGTGCAGCTAAGAATGATAGACACATTCTGACTGGTATGTTTACACCCAAATCCCTGGTCTTTAAAAAAAAAAAAATCTTCATCTTAACTTCAACAGCAGAAAGAAAAATAACAAGACCCAGATTTTTTTTCCAAATTCAATTATAAGCTGCGTATTTCTTTTGTTGCTAGCTATCTGCATGTAGCACAGGCTTTCAAGGACACATTAGATGATACTGGTTACTACTTTCCCATTGCTATGTGGTTTAGTATCTTTTACATAATTTATATCCCCACTGCCTACCTGCTGAAATATCTTTTACTCATCTTCAGACAGTACATAAACAACTCATATTTATTACTCTTAGATGAAATAGAAAAATAGCCAGTAGAAGCTACATAAGTAAATAATTTGAGTCAAATTCTAAAATAAATTTACAAAATGTGCTTCATAAGTTTTGATATGGCATGGAAAAGTATGGATTAGCTTTCAATACTGAAAATGCCTGCGATGTACTTATAGTATGACAAAGGAAACATCAGCATGGTTTATGAAGGTGTTTTGTATGTAGAGTTGTTGTTTCCAGATGAGTATAATAAAGTCTAGTTTCGACTGTTGCAACAAACTCTCCCATCTTCTAGCTAATAGCTGTCTTAATAACCTTGTCAAGCACTAATGACCAATTAATTATGAGAACATTTGTTTTGGAAATATCAAACATCTGCTCCCTTGCTAAGTCTCCATTAAAAGGTTTCAGTCAATTATATTAACAATGTTTGTGCTATAAGTATAATGCTTTTCATGTAAGTGTGTATTTTCCCAGGCATTTTCAGACGGTAAGCAGCAGGTAACATATACAGTAGCAAAAGTTTGGCATATATATATATACACATACACACACACACACACATATGATTTTTTATCCCGCCTTTATTACTTTATAAGTAACTCAAGGCAGCAAACATACCTAATACTCCTTCCTCCTCCTATTTTCCCCACAACAGCCCTTGTGGGTTGGGCTGAGAAAGAACGACTGGCCCAAAGTCACCCAGCTGGCTTTCATAATCAACACAATCAATTCTATTTTCAAGGCTAAAATGTATCATTGGTAATTGGCCTTTTTAAGTCTGCAGCATATTTTAAGTTCAGAACTCTACAGTCAGGTGTATTGCACTTGATATCTTGGCTGACCCTCTCTCCATTCTCTTTTGAGAAATCCTGGAGAACGGAAAAAGCAGTTGAAGGCTAACCTTGTCCCTATTTTCAAACAGGGGAGAAAAGAGATTGGAGATTGACTAGTTTGCACTGATGCCTTGGAAGAGTCTAAAGCAGATCTTAAAGTCAGCAACATGTAAGCACCCTCTAAACTTATTAGGAGAAGTTAGTATAGAATTGTCAAGAACAAATCTTGCCAGGCTAATTGCGTCTCATTTATAGATCAGGTAACATCTGAAGTAGATTGGTGGAATACTGTAGACATAAGATATCTTTATTTCAGCAAATCAGATGACAAAATTCCCCATAACATTTGGATTATCAAGTATGGGCTGGATGGCTTGGTGATTAAGTGGATAAACAGCTGTCTCAAAAATCATAGTAAACGAGTTCTCTTCAAACCTCAGGGACGTATTGAATTGGGAAGGCGTGTGGTTTGCTGTTGGGCCCAGCACTCTAGAACATTTTTAGTAATGGCATGGGTGGAATAAAGAGAATGCTGATTAAATTTGCAAATGACACATTGTAGGTAATATCCTGAAAGAAGGAAATAAAATTTTATAATTATCTTGATAGAGGTGAGAAAGGTAGGCTGAAAGCAATTTCCAACTCCTCTCACCACTGGCCTTGCAGTCTTGATGACATAGGCCAGCAATTACATAGATTAATTTGTACTCATTTTCTTTGCAAGTACAGTAAACAGGGCAAGCTGCTAAAATATTTGAGTCAAATAGCAGAAAACAGGCTGTTTTGTCTCCAAATCCTAAACCTAAACCTACTTAATATGCCTTAAGAGAAAAAATGGGAAAAAATTTTGTTTAAATCTTTTTAAAAAAAGAGTTTAACTCTTTTAACTCCCAAATGGGTAGACGTACACAGGGTTTCTCAATTTGCTTTCCTCTTAGAAAGTGATCAGCTCAGGGTTAAGTGAGCATCCTAAAACTGCTTGGCACTGAGGCTCCCCAGAGATACCTGTCACCAGTCATGGTGAGCTGCTCATAATTTACAAAAACAGATGACTAACACACACATACACACACACAGCCCGAGGGTCAGTTTTCAAAAGAACCTTTTTCCTCTTCCTAAAAGCAATGAGTAATAGCATCCTATGTAACAATCGGACTAGTGGGGGTTTTCTGAAAAAAAAAAATTATGGGCTCTGTACTTTCTAGAATTCCATATATATAGCTTGAATATCTGGACAGACCAAAGCATTTTCAGTAATGTGCCTTCTTCTCCGCAAACCCAGCTGGCTTGCTGTACAGCACCCAGCCTCTGAAGCCAGACAAGAGAAACCGAACATGTCAAATGGAAGCACATGATTTATTATCTCCCTCTCAGCAAAACTGTAGTGACACAGGGCCTATGCAAGAGTATCTGAAATTACTGACTTGCTGTATTTCTGTCATGGTTGATAAAAGCAATGCATATTCAAGAAGAAGGGCGTGTCAGACAACCAACGATAATAATACCTATATTAAAAGTAAATTATTTATTTAGCGGCTGTCATTATTATAGTCGACTGTCTGTCTATATGCTTCTCCAGTGTTCCTCCGAAAAGGAGCACTGTAATCAGGCGTTCAGCAGAAGGGTCGCGGCCAGTTAAAAAGCACAGCAAAACAAATCATGTCTGGAGGCCATATATAATGAGCCCCAAAGAGAGCTTGCCGCCTTTCAGCATTACAGTGCTACCTCTTCAGATAGGTCCTGCGTGGGTCTTTTCCATCCAGTCATCCTGAGGTCTCCTAACAGGAGCCTTCTGGAGTGGGGGCCACCCGCCCAAATTCCAGCTTTCTCTGACCAGGATCCTGGAATGCTGTGGATTCCCAGCCAGCCAGCCAGCCAGAGCAGCAGTGCGTAACAGCTGACTTGTGCTGCTGCCCAGTTGATCAGAACTTCAGGAGGGAGGGAAAGACCACCCCCACCCCCCATACCAGCCAAGGAAATGTTGCTTTTAAAACAACCCTCAGTGCATCTATGCTCCTGTGTCTTTGAAACCTGTGATGCCAGTGAAAAGGGGGTGGGGTGGGGGTGGGGGTGGGGGACACTGTGCATAGCGTTGTTTTTTTTAAATCTCCTGACTTGGTGTTAAGTGTAGTTTGACCTTCAGTTACTTTGAGAAACAGCAGGCATAAATCAAATGTCCAGCCAAGAGTAGGGGCTGTCCTTTGCTTTTAGTGGAATGTACTGAATTGTTAAACCTGTCCTGGCTTGTAATATTTATTTTTCCTTGATGGGAAGTAAATCCAAATAGGGCAGAAGGCTCCACATAATTGTGTGCCCCAGCAAAACTATAAGTCAGTAATTTTTTTTTTTCAAAGTGAGAGTACAAGATGGTTCCAAACATACTATCTGCCCTCTTCATAATAGCTGCTTCAGAAAAGGATAGATCGTTACCACAAATCTTGAGGTAATCTATGGTAGCTAAACAGAACCTTTAGTAAGATGAAGCTGTAGGATTCCCTCTTTGGATTTTTTAATCCATGCCTGATCCAACTGTGAAGACAGCTCGTTTGAAACCCTCTTCCAAAACCAGAAATTTCACCAATAAGTTTAGCAAAGAGACAAGGGTTAAAGACAATAAAAATCATCTATTGCCTTCAGCAGAATTTCAGGTGTGTTTGATCGGAGTGGCATGCATGGCAGCAACACTTGCATGTGGAGATTTTTCTCAACACAGAGAGAGACGTCTGTATATATATTGCCTCCACCTTCAGCATAAGGACACCATTTACTGCTTCAATACATGGGTTGCAATACTCACACCAAAGTTAAAGTAGCTGCCATCCATAATAACTGTAGTTCAGCTTAAATCTAAATATAGGTCATAGAATGTTGAAGTCTATAGAATCCTGGGCTGAAAAAGCAACTGGAAGACAAGGGAAGATAAGTTGGGGAATAAATCTCAACACTCGGAGCCTGCATTTCTGCTTTCTCTTTCAGGTCATGTAGTTTCTAGTAATGACATTACAGAGTTGATAGAATGCCTTCTGGTAGAAACCAAAGATAAAACAGGATTGAGTTGGCATAAGCACTGGGCTTATTTCCATGTTACTCCTTCTTACTGATTTATAATTTCACTTCTTGGTGCCCAGTTTTCTAGAGCTTTAATGCTCCATTCAGGAAATGTTGGAGGGCTTTTGTTTGTTTTGTGCTTTCGAGTCAGCGTTGACTCCTGGTGACTACCTGGACAAGTCCCTGCAGTTTTCTTGGCAAGGTTTTTCAGAAGTGGCTTGCCCTTGCCTGCTTCCCAGGGCTGAGAGAGAGGGACTGGCCCAGGGTCACCCAGCTGGCTTCGTGCCTGAGGCGGGACTAGAACTCATGGTCTCCCGGTTGCTAGCCTGCTGCCTTAACCACCACAACAAACTGGCTCATCATTTCATCAGTTACTGGTATACAAATCAACCAAGATCTAATTCACACCTGAAATCAATTTTAAATACACAATTTGATTTGAGGAACTGCTTTCATTCAAATCATAAAATCAAATTGATGCAATTTAAAATTTTGATTTGAGAAAATTGTGTGCATATATGCAAACAAGTTCTTCAGAACAACTCAAAGGTATCTGATACCATCTAAAGAATTAAACTCATTTGATATCCAGGTTGGCGTTTGCATTCAGAGGGAGACAGATCAAACTGGCTTTGAGTAAAATCTTCAAATCAAAAATTCACACAGCTCTAAGTCTGCAGCCTTTCTTGCTGCAAAACAGCAACATGGAGAAATTCATACCTCAGAACCAAACACCAACCCTCTTAACCCTTAAAATATTTTCTCTCCTATGTTATGATAGTGGAAATGCAGCAGTGATGGGATTGTCACATGCACTCAGCCATTAAAGAAAATGTATATATTTAAATTTTATATAAATATTAAAACATGTAAATAGCAATCGTAGAGGCTTGGATGATTAATGTTGCCTCTACCTCTGTTCTGTATGACATTGATAGGCATTAGTGTCTCCACTCCCTTCACATACATAAAATTCCTGCATCTATTTAGATGTTCTCCCCCTTGGAGTGGAGCTGGACCCTACACTTAGCCTCTTTCTTCCATCCAGTTTTGGTCTTAAACCGTGTGTGATTCTGTTTCTAAATTATGTGCTTAGGGTGGGAGACAACACAGGACACAGCGCCAGCCTTGTGTAAGCCACAACAAAACTGGGATCGGGGTTGGGAGAATGTTCAGTTAGAATTGTCATGCCAGTCAAACACTTTTAGCTGGGTTCACCCTCCAAAAAGGAAGCAGATCAATGCACCTATGTTCCTATCAACAGAAAACATATTTGCTTTCAAATCAGTCTCAACTCTTTGTAATTACATGGGAAAGTCCAGGCAGCTTCCTTGGCAACATTTTCAAAAGTGGCTGGCCACTGCCTCTTCCAAGGGCTGAGAGAAAGTTCCCCAGTTGGCTTCCAGCCCTAAGACAGGACTCGAGCGCAAGTCTCCCCACTCCTAGTCCAGCACCTTGATCCCCACAGCAAACTGGCTCTCCTCAGTGGAATACTGAACTGGTTTTATATGCAGAGTGTGTCATTATTATTCAGCATCATTTTACCACTTCACAGGTATACTTTCTCTGCCTCTTTATCATCAGAGATGTATGAAAGCAACTGATTACTTTGTAATCAGAATTATCTATACTTAATTATCTTATGCATGGTGCTTTACAGAGTAGTGACATATTTCAGGTGGCATCTGAATGCTTTGCTTAATGGCTGTGCCTCTTGCTTCTTAATCCTTGCCTTTCACATTCTGCAATTTAAAAACACTCCAGATTGTATTTGTCACTGTTGTTGATTTTGCTGGATAATTATTTCACGGCAACTATGTCACAAACCAGGTGAAGAGATCATTTAAAACTTCCCTGGTCAACCTCTTCTTCCAAGGGTTCTCCAGTAAAAAATAAGTATGGTAGTCTCTTGTAGTCAGACTGAACCTTCTGAATCCCCCTGGTCTTTCCAGCTGTGGAGGGAGTTCTTAGCTTTAGGAAGACAGAAACTGGGATTTCCCACCCACAGCCCAGAAATACAGAATGTAACAAATGCTGTGCCAGTCTTGAGAGGCAAGGAGTAGCTGTTCAGTCTTGCACATGGGGAAAGTTTTAATAAGAAATTCCCTTCTAAAATCAAGAAAGCCAAATATGTAGATATACAAAGGAATTTATTGGGAAAAGGAAAATATATAGAAAATAAGGGGAGGCAATAATCACACCCAGTGAATTCCAAATAAAACTAATACAGTCAGACCAGTTAAATTTCTTACTCATTTTCTCCTTAAATAAGCTTTTGAATTTCAACAAATGTTCCTTACAGAGAAGGGAAAGAACATCAGAGCTTCCTGCTTGGATGTTCCCAGGCACTCCTTATGGCTTCTTAAGCATTTAGCTTCAATTTTACAGAATCCAGGGGTGGGGGATAAGCCTCTTGGGCAGAATGAGTGATATTTTACTCAGTCAAGGGGACAATCCTTCATCGCTGCTGTTTTGGATCTAGATAATCAGACATTATCTAGGCCTTAACCTACCTTGCTAATGATCCTTGGTAAACTTATAGAGATATAGCCAGGTTTTCACCAGGTATGTTTTTCTATAAAAGGGAGAAGCTGTTTGAAAGCAGCAGCTAATTCCACCTTATTCAGGTTTCTCAATAGTATGGGGTCAATTTATCAGACCCCTTCAAACTATTGTTGTACCATACAAAGCTAGGGTCCTCTCATAGACTGACACCTATTTCTCACATGACTGTGCTTTATGAGTTTTGAAAATCCTTTTGCATTTTTCTGGTAACTCCCATGGTATCATTAACTTGGTTATTATGCTGCTCTTTTTATATCTCTGGAGACAGTAACTTAGCCCTTCATTCAAGTCAGTATTGTACATCAGAAGCTTTAATATCAAGATTTAAATTGGACAATACTAGTAGTCCTCGAATTACAATGGCAATTGGGACCAGAATTTCTGTCACTAAGCAATGTGGTTGTAAAGCACAACATCACATGACCATATTGCTTAGTAACAGCAATCCTGGCACTCCCCATTGCCGTCATTAACTAAATCCCACTGGTCATTAGCCAAGGAGCCACCCTGGTCCAAACTACTCCCGACTTGGTCCCTCCCAGTCCTGAGCCTTGGTAAGGTAAGGACTGCCTCCTCTGCCTCCTCTGCAACTCCCCCCACTAGCCTATCTCCCCCCATCTGCCCTTTTGGCTGCCTTGCACTCTGCCACCTCTGCTGGACTTGTTGCCCTGGGCTCCACTCAGCCTGCCATCCCTGCCAGCCTACTCTCCACTTGTCCTGCTAGCCTGCGCTTGAGGCCAAGAGGCAGTGGTGGCCAGCTACTGAAGGCACCAGGCCTCTACTTCAGCCCCAGTGCTGCTGCCACTGCTGAGGAATGCTGCTGTGCAGGGTAGCCAAAAGGGCAGAGATGGGGGTAGATTGGCAAGTGGGGGGAGTTGAAGCACCCCTGCCAAGCACCCAAAATTTGATCACATGACCATGGGTGGACTGTAATGGCCATAACTTCAGGGACCAGGCGTAAGTACCATTTGTTCAGCACTGCCGTAACTTTGAACAGTCGTTGAATGAATAGTTGTAGCTCAAGGACTACCTGCAGTATGGTATAATGGCCAAAAGACTAAGCACTAAACTGCAAAGGCTTTCATTTGAATTACATGTAAACCAAGACTTCACAAGATGATTTTCATCAAGTTACTATTCTTTTATTTTCAGCCCATTCACAGCACAAAGACAATAAAAACTAATTTACATTCTTGGTGTAATGACTGCAGCTAAAAAATATGTAAATACTGAAGAGTAAGTACATTTGACCAAAAAGCACTATGTATACATTTAAAGGTTTATTTCTACCTTATTTTCTCTTCCCCTTTTGGATAAACCACTCTTGATTCTGGACAATCCCCTTTTTGAAATACACGAACCGCCTCCAGTTTCAATGTGTACTTGGAAATTAAAACACTTGGAAAATAAAAAAGCTGGAAAACATCATAGACAGACATGGAACAAGAGGCAGTCTAGGTAGCTGAAATGATTGACATGGCCAGCCAGAAAGGCATCTGGAAAGTCAGTCTCTCTCGTGTGCTCTCTCAGTCTCGCTCTCTCTGAGCCTCTGATATAATATGAACCATGTTTGTGGCCGGACTGCATCCACATTTTCTGACCCTTCCTGATTATTTTGTACCACTATGCAATTTGCTTTTATAATACAAGTAAGTGCAAAGCTTTTTAAAAATAGTGGTAAGTCTTAAGACTTCTCCCTTCAGCCATTCACATTGAAAACACAAAAGGCTGAAGCTGGACTAGGCCTATAGAAGACAGAGTCAAGGTGCCCTGCCTGGAGCATCAGAACAACTGAATGCCTTAAGGGGACTATATTTCTACTACAAACAATCATTTTTAATAGTTTAACCATGATGGTTTCCTCAAAGACTCAAGAATTATTATGTAATGTTCTTACTATATGACTGATTTTATTTATGTTATTTATTTATCAAATTTATATGTCGCCCATCTCCCCCAGAGGGTGACTTTTCAGTAAACTGTGAAAACCTCTCCAGACGCAACAGTTTCTTTTCTTTTTGAACACCAATTTTACTATCTACAATTTATAGTATTTACAATTCTGTTATTTCCAGAGTTGTTAGAGGTGGGGGAAGAGAAAGAATCATTCAACTTCTATTGACCTTGGCATAAATACTGCATTATATGCCCTGTGCTCCATGGCTCATCATCTTCCCAGAATCATTATTTTGTTTATATCCAAAATTTCAGGCAGGCCTGAAATATTTTGCAGCTAGAAGAGTCCAAACACATGTGCTCTCAAACACATATCTCCAGTCATGTTCACACACCTCCTCCTCCTTGCATTAACCTCCAGTGTTTTATGCCTCTTCCTGCTCCATTCAGAGAGTAGCTCCTGCCCTCAGTTGCCTCCTGTGTTCCCATCCTGACCCTGCCTGGAGCATCTGGCTTTTTATTGCCAAAAAGAATCAGCCCGTCTCCAGAGGAAGGATGAGGAGGTTCAGGCTTAGCTTTCAACTTTCAACCCTTTCTCAGCATCTCCTTTCAGGTTCAGCGTCATAGTGGGAGACGGCTACGTGCATCTGTATATACTCACTGGGCTATTCCATCCTGGGGTAAGCAGCATTATGAAAAGTACAGAAAAGTAGCAAATAGAAAAGATCTTAAAGCCATGAGAAGAAAAGCAAAAGAAACAGGGGAGGCTTTCACAGATAAGAAGCAATTTCCCTGACAGCCCCCATTCACACTATGTACCTGTCAGTCTTGCGAGGTAGTCCAGGCAAGCAGCACACCCAGAAGTACTAGCTCTATCTTTATTGTCAGGTTACATTAACAGAATCTTGCAAGTCTGATAGTACATCTTTCTCCCCTCGCCTTTACAGTCCATGAAATTAGGGAGGGTCGCTTCTGAAATGTTTGCAATGCCTCCATTCCTTCTGCAGGCTCAGCTGGTGTTTATTGGACCTTGCCTAGTCTGTGGCTCTTCCTCCTGTCTCCCAAGGTTTACTCAACTGGTTATGCAAGCCATCATCTAACCCAATATTCCTAGGGTCCAGTGCTCACATCCAGATGTCTCTGACTCATAAACCCTTTTATGTGACTCTCCCAACTCAGCGCATGCACACATTCAGGAAGCAGCAAGTAAGCTTCTTCTCCTGAAAGTACTTTGATGCAGTTTTAGATGGTGAGGCACAAGCAAAGGACAGGCTCTTTTCTTGGCTTACTGAAAGAATTTTGCAAGGTTTGCAAGATATGCATACAACTTCTATAAGAAACAGGCAAAAGAAACTACCTAAATGGAGATGTAAGAGTCAAATGGACAATGTGTTTTATGCATCTCATGAGTCTCAGCTTGGTTGGGAAAAATAGATTGCAGCTGGGTAAATGAAGAAGCAAGGAAGCACCCGACATCATTAGAGAAGGCAAGACACATGTCAGGAAGTAAATGGTAAAGCCTCTACGTTCCAAGTTGCAGTCTTCCATATGCTATGGTCATCACCAGATGGGCCTGTAGCCTTTTACCTCTGCTGTCCATTGTGACTTTGGTCAACTGAGATTTTTGCATAACACTTCTTTTGCAGTTTAGAGAATATGTAGACTAAGTCATCAGCCTTAGTTATACACGAGGCATTCCCTGTGCATGGTAAGAACAGGGACGGTCAGTTTTGACACTTTCTGGGCCAGTATAGCATAAGTGTCACCAAAGCCCTGTTTTATCCCCAAGCATTGTTACACTTGCAAGGGAATACCTTGCAAGCCAACACACTGTTCTCTACATGCCACCAAGTAAAATATATAACAATGTATTGACACACACTCACAATGCACGTGTCAATACACTACATATACTTCCTAGTTGGGTGGCAGTACGTAATGATATAAGCATCGGAACATAGTTTTACATACCATCTTCCACTCTAGTTCTAGAGGAATTCTAATGGCTGGTTTGTTGAGTTGCTTGCTTAAGCTCTTTATTCGCCACTTTTCTATACAATATATGCATATCCATCCATGAAACTTTCACTAAGGAATGAAATGTAATCCAACAGTTCGAAGAAATACTGTTAAATGAAATCTTTAAAAAGGTCACAATGAAAGCTTTAAGGTAAAACAAGAACTAAAGCAACCCAATCTCAGAGGAGCAATTTTTGGAATGTCTATGAGAACTGGGCAGGTGATCTACTTTAAAGCCAGTATTTTTGTTTTGCTTTACATATATATATTTCCTTTTAGAGTTTATGGAAGTGGTATATAGTTTGTGCATTTGCAACTATGCAGGTATGCATATATAGGCAACCTTTGGGAACCTCTCACAACTCAAGTAGCTAAAACAATTTTTTAGGGGAAAGGCTTATCCCTGGGTGACTTGTCCCACATTCAGACTGATATTCATGGCTGCAAAAGGAGGAGTTCAGCTGTCAGAGGGTTAATATGAAAACCCATCAGCTCCGGGGAAGTGGGTAAAGATACTCTGTGCTTAGACTCCATAATCAATGACTACTGGATTGTGCATTAGTCAGTTCTCATTGAGAAGTGAATTTTGATGCCCCCTCAGTCTTTTCCATTCATTTGGCAGCACCTTAGCACTATAAGTGTGTATGAATGGGAATCAATTTGGTGGTAGGAAATTTTTTGAAAACCATTAAGAAGCCTGATTCATGACCCCCTACTACACTAAGTAACTAGCTAACAGCAGAATCTTCAAGGAGTCAGCACTGTTAGATAAAAACGGTGTAGACATATCTACACAACTACTACAGAATCTAGAAATCCAGCTTGGGAGTGGGTAAGTGAGTGTGTGCATGTCATCCTTCAGGGCTTAAATCCCATATCTCCTTTCCTGGTAACAGACCTTTTGTGCTCTTTGGTTAGAAAGGAATACGGAGGACAAGGGCACCTGCATTCTCTTTATCTCAAGTTCTCTCTGTTCTTTGCTGGCCTCTTTGCCTGCTTCAGGGCACACATTCAGTAGAGATACTTTCAAAAATACAGTCAATAGAACATACTTCTAATATATCTCTAAGAAGGTTATTTAGTGTGCAGTTTTAATGGTTCTTGCTCAAATCTATGGCATATGAAAGCTCTTGGGAGGAGCACCTTCCTGCCTTCATGGTTTCTCAGACAGAAAGACTTGTACTATTCTTGCACAAAAGAGTCAAACATATTGGGTATGGATGATGGTAAATTATCTTAGAATAAAGAAAAATAGTATGTGGGAGGAGGGACAGTTGTGATTTATAGCACAGAACTGAAACTCACAAGCCCCCCCTGAATATTAATGGGATAGAAAATAATATATTTCCAAAGATCTCAAAAAAGATTTTTTGAGATTTGAAAAGTTCCTTGAAAGTTAGAGTGGCATGATTTTCTCTCATTTTGACAATTGCTTTCAATGTCATACAACATCATTTTTCTCTTCTGGGTTATTTTCAGATACCATACTGCAGAACTAAAAAACCTATCTGTCATGTCTCATTTACTCAGAGCAAAGTCATTTGGTGTCATTGTTTCTATCTATTGATGCTCTTCCACCTCCAATATATAACTAGGCTATAGCATTACTGGAAAAGGGTGGCACATAACTTGATATTTTAAAAAATTAGTGTTATATATCAGTGAAAAGCAAATACTATGGGACATACAAATAAGAAAACCCTCTTACATTATAAAACAAAAAAACAAACCCTAGCTTAACATATTTGAGGGTTACAGCCACCAAACTCTGTGTGTAGTGACAATGATTCCTTTGTTGATGCATTAACAAAGTATTATTTATATTTCTGTAAAAATAAATCTTTATTACAGTCATAGACCAGCATATTATTTCCTTATCAATACTCTCGAATGCAAAATAGACAGACGAAACAAGAAGCAGCAGCTCCATGAAGTTGGAATGGTAATTGGATAATCTAAATTGCATAGAATTAGCTTTTAATGTAAGGAATACTAATATTTATCTGAACTGCAAAGGTTACAAGGAAACTAAGTGAAAATAAGGATTGCAAACTGCTAATAGAAAAAGTGGGGGGAGCTTTAAGTAGCTAATTTCTGGGTTGATGTGAAGTTTCAGGGAATTGATTCATGAGAAACTGAGAACATTTCTGAGATGAACTGCAAAAGTCTTTTTGCTTGCAAGAATTCAGCATTAGTATGCAACTGAAAAAAGAGCAAAACTATTCAGAATTTCTAATTAAAATATATATATTGTTTCCTGAGAGTTGACTTATACTGATTAGACAGGCTGATTACTGTCAAAAGGAAAAGTTGAGGACCTAGTCTTTGGCAGAAGAAGGAGTAAGCCTCCTTGGACAATTAGCACTCAGCAAACAGAACAAAGCCACTCTTTTAAATATTGGGATATTTTGTTCCAGGGTTCATTATTTTGGAAAACATTCCTTTAAAGTAGCTGTATGAACTACCTAGTGCAATTTGGAGACTTGCTTGGATGTTTTGTTCCAAGGGAATTCAGCTAGTAATCCCTGCTCTTTATTGCAAAGCAAAACAAAGCAAAGCAATTATGTCAGTTCCCATACTGTGAAATGAAAAGATGGCTACCCAGTTAAAAACATTTTTTTTAGGAAAATCCTTGATATTCCTGGGGGAATCCTGCCATACATCTCAGAATGATGACAATGTGAGTCAGAGTAGTTCCAGAAACTTAACAGCCCTCCATAGGTGTCCATAGCAAGCCACAATGCCATCAAAATGACATCAAAAATGTGTCACAACATCATAGCACAAATAACACAATTGGGTACTTGCACAAATATTACCCTTCCTGAAAATGTATTTCCTGCCTCCATTAGATGAATTAAGATATTGTGACTGGCTTTTGAAGAGAATGTTAGCAAATGCTGGCTTGGTTCAAAGTCCAATTTAAGAAAAAAAATGTTTCACAATTTTTACATAATTTCCCCTGTTCTTTTAAGGGAGACATTCATTATATTTCATACCATGCCTTTGGTGTATCTTGAAGGCAGGTGTCACAAAGTTTCCGTAAACCAAAGTGGGGTTTACCTCTAAGGAAAAAGAAAAACATTTGAAAGGTGTTGGATGGGGGGGACTTGCATCCCACAGCTTTGGGTGCAGCAGAGCACCATCATTTCTTCCCAAGAGGATTGTGTGTGCAGTTGCGTCTTCCTCCAGTAGCTGTAACAACACATTACGATATTCAGATAACAACGACTTATCTTGAAGTTGCCTCTAAAATCTGTATGGGCAAACATACACTGCAAAGTGATTCCAAATTCTTATTAGCAGAAGCATATACAAATGTACAAATAAAAGATACAGTGTGAGCTGTCATTTCCCAAAAAGGAAAGAGGCCAGAATTTAAATTTTTACACAAGGAAGAAAGACATTCTTATTCCTTTGCTGTCAACTCGTTGCCTTTATTGTTCCTCTCCTTTTTATCTCTTTGTTAATATTCATGAGTAGAAATACCATTATCCCTTTAAAATATGGAACATAACAATATATGAAGAAATCTGGATTTACACTTCATGGACTGCAGCTATTTTTTTTAATGTCACCTGATTTTAAAACTTGGAGGAATGAAATGTGTTCCCTCTCTACCTATGAGCTTGTATCACACCCACATGGAGAAAAAAAATCTAACAATTTCCCATGTGGCCATGGTTTAACCTGAGGTTTATTTTCATATCTATATATATAAAATATATAACATTTTATACTTTTTGCTTTCACTTCTTTATACTTGTTTCCATTATGGTTTAATTTTTCCTTTTATTTCTTTCTATATATTAGAGCAATGATGTTATAAAGGAATTATCCCCTTATGGTCTTGTGTTCCTGCAAGCCTAAACTGATCGATTTTGCATTCAAAATTCAAGAAAGCAAAGGCATTCAGGATTCTCTAAAGCCTAACCCTTTACAGCATCCAAACGCATGAAACCGCTCAATTAAATCCACTTTTTATACGAAAGAAATTAATTAGAACTGTGTTCTGGAAGTCAGTAAAATTATGAGAACTTTAAAAAACAAGTTTTTAAAGCAATATATTTTGACAACTTCAGCACAAATTTCTAGGAAATGTTTTATGCTACATCCTTTAAAGGATTTAATTAATTAATTAATTAATAAGATTTAAGGCTTTCATCCTTTTCTACTGAAAGGTTTGTAATTGCCATTTTTAAAAACTCTATTCTGTGAAAGCCAGCACACTTTCTGTGCTTATAAAAGCATAGCTGCAATGAACAAGAAAGGCCTATATGCACTCCCTGTATTATATGACAAGAAGGCAGAGCTTCTGGTCTGCAGTTCAGTGTACCCTTGGAGTGATCCAGAGCTGGCGAGTTATTTACAGAGTTACAGCACTGCTTGAAGTAGATCCTGTGGTCTCTCCATATTATCTTAGACAGACTAGGTGTGGGGACATGATAAAAGTGTATATAACCACACATGGTGTAAAGAAAGTGGGCGGAGATACATTTTGCTCCCTCTCTCAGAATGCTAGGTCCCCCAGGAGCCTTCCCTTGAAGATTTAGAACAGACCAATGTAGTTCTTCATACAGTGCACAATTAGCCAGTGGAATTAACTCCCGCAAGATGTGCTGATGGCAACTAACACAGATGGCTTTAAAGGGGGATTTGATAAATTCATGAAGGGTAGATCTATCTGGGGCTATTCATTTTGAAACTCAGTGTCATTGGGGGCAGCACAGCATTCCTCCAAATGCCGGCTCCAGAAGAACAATGGCAGGAGAGTAATGTGGTTCTGAGGTGTGAGAACACAAGCAGTAAAAGCACATTATCTCCCACCTAATGTGAGCTGTTAGGCCCTTTAACTAGTCAGCAGCTCCTATGACCACAAAAAGCAGCAGGAACAAAGACTGCTATGGAGCCTTATGATGAATCTGTGAGTAAGTGTTGAACAGTTGTCTATAAAACAAAGGTCATTTTATAACATTATATACATACATTGTATTATCCAAATATGTGCAATGAATAAGTTAAGTGAAATGTATAACTCTAGATCAGAGTATCTTTATTTACTGAACTACCAGAAGGGTTGAAATGGGCTAATTTGAGCTTTGTTCCCAGCCCTCGCCATGCGAATGGTGCCGTTGTGAGCCCAGCAATGAAGTTCACTGTGTTGTAGCAGACTGTGCCGTCCCTGAATGTGTCAACCCAGTCTATGAACCAGAACAGTGTTGTCCAGTCTGCAAAAATGGTAAGCTTTCAATACATAAAAAGAAACATGTCATCAGAAAATTTTTAAGGTTTTGACAACACTTAGAAACTTAACTTCATTAGGAAAGACCATTATTTGTAGAGTAGACTCACAAAGGGTATGTCAATGATGGGTAAACTTCTTTATTGGTATATGCACCAAGATATGTGGTACCTATAAGGTTTATGGACTTGGATTGGACAACTGGTAACTATAAGAGAGACAGGTCACAATGCAAGACACAGATGAGCAATCTCTTAAAGTTTGCTGAGACACCTTAAAAATTATGAGAACTGGATTTTTTAATTATTATTTTCCATAGCTAAATAACTATTTTCAGTTAATGGAATTCTAATCTGAAAAGAATAAAGGAGCGATGAGTACTCTCGGGTTTATATCATAACTGGATTAATAAACATTAATATTTCATATGTCATAACAAGGATAGATATTCCAAATGTAGTGGTGACGCCAGTTGGCCTTGGCCACACCCAATGATATTGCCAGAAGCTTGAAGGGGCACAACTCCTCCCCATTACTCCTCCTTGACATCTATCAGACATATTGGGAAAACTCTATTTCCTACTGTTCCTTAATCCTTTAATTAGCTTACTATCACAGCAGGATGAAGGTTCGTATATTAGTGGAAGGGGAGACAGAGATGAACTGTATTCCAAAGTGCTATTTATCAAAATCCAGTGATGCGATTGCTATTGAGGCTTGAAGCTATACCATAAACTGGGCTTCATTATAAGAATTATGTCACATTTTGGCTTTGTTAAATGTCATGTCACATCGGCTTACAGAAAAGCTGCAGTGACACAGCAAGCTATGTGCTGCTTTAGAGAACTTCATGGATTTTGGTCTTTCTGGCTATTAGGAAATCCAGTTCCATCTGTGCTAAGTAATCTTGTTACTAAAAACCCTGTTCCTAAAAATACTTAGAATATTAATTTAAATGATGATGATTATTTATTAATTAGATAAAGATTATTAAATTGGGGCTAAAGGTTGAATGCATCTCTAGTTCATCAATACTTTTTTTCTATTTCCAAGGTATCTATAATTTCCATGGTCCACAGACTTTGCAACCAAAAAAAAAATAGAATCAGCCAAAGATAATATTCTACCTTTACCTTAATTACTTGTCTTAAAATTGTGGACTGAATGTAATGTCAGAAATTCATCAGAACAAGTGTGACTTCTAAGAGGGGAATCTGGAACAACTTGCTTATATTAATACATATTAAAATGTAAATAAAGTACTTGGAGGTCTCCATATGGAAAGTTCCTCTTCTTTTTCCCCTTATGTGCTTTATTATAATTATATCCTCTGCCTGTGTGAATCCATATTATATGAAATAATATTTATAAAGGATGTTACATGAATAAAACATCTTCAGTTGAAACCACAATTACACAGAAAATAGCTCCCGTAGGGTGAAATGAATAAACAATCTGTTTGGACAAGGACCACCTAACCCTTAATTCCACCAAGGCCAAAGAGAAAATTAGATAGTTCTTGCCATCACCTTCCCTCCATCTAAATAGTCCTCTCATCCACTTCTGAATTGTTTCTCCACAACCTCCCTTAAGTCCAAACCAACAGGACAGCTACTGCAATAACAAAGTTAATGTCACACATGCCAGAGGTACAAATACTGATTGTCCATTGTTTTTCCTAAGCAACCATGGGATATGGACAAAGCCTGGGAAAAACTGGGTTATTTGGAGTATATTTTCTCTCATCCCAAGTGGGCTAGGTGGTATAATCCACATCATTCTGATCCCTAACCTTCCATGAAATTTTAGTCTTGATTTGTTTCTCTGGAGCTCTAGCATGCTGCACATGGCAGTGCTGACTAAGAGTGTTCAGTTGTTGATGAAAACCCCCACAATGAGACAGGGAGGAAGAAAGATAGAAGTGTCTGCAGGGTGTGGTTAAAAAAAGTCAAAATGACAGCCACAACAGTGCAATAAAATATTTTGACAAATACAGTTAATTAATTGATTATATCTCTCCTTCAATACTCAAAAATCAGCTCCATTACATTTACAAGGGGCCAGGTATCATCATTCCTTTTGCTGACTTCCTCTCTTTGGGCTATAAAAGAATCTTATCACAGGGGCTTCCTTCACTGCAAATTATATCAGCTACTATTCGAGAACATCATATTTTCAAGGAATTTCGCTTTCTCTAGTGCAATGTTTCCCAGCCTTGGCAACTTCCCAGGTTTGTAGGCTTCAACTCTCAGAATTCTCATCAATGGCCATGCTGGCAGTGGAATTCTGGGATTTGAAGTCCACAGACTTGGAAATTGCCATCAATGGGAAACATTGAAAGTCTAGTGAATACTGTAGGCTTGTTTCTCACAACCCAATGCTCTGTGCAAAAGGCTCTTTCAACTAAAAGTTGAAATAAAAAGTTTCCATCATGGATAAAAAGTTGAAATAAAAAGTTTCCATGATGCTGCTTTGGCTCTGTCTCCCTGGGAAAGTTAAGTGATTCAGGGGGGAAAAAAATCCTCCTCCTCTAAGGTAAGCTTTTCTCAGACTTGGCTGGCAACATGAGATGAAACCCAATTAAAAAAAAACATTCTGGCAAAAAAATCCTTTAAAAAGATACAAAGGCCAACATTACATGTTGCTGTATCTTGAAAATATTTAGTAGAGGAAAACAAAAGAACATCCAGCAAATGCATGAGATTGTGGGTGGCTTTTCTCTGTTGGGTTTACAAGTTTAGGAAAGTTCATTTTCAGTAGGTTCTTATCCTTGGGATGTATTTGTCATAAGTAATCAGCAATCCATATTAATAAGTGGTTCCTGATGCAGAGAATGTAGCATTTTAATTGCAATCTGATTAAAGAAATCTTTAAAACACTACATTAAAAAACATAATGGTTCCTGGGACTGTCACTACTCAGCAGCTTCTGATGCTTCTGGCCTTTTCCAATATTAAAATGGAGTTTGTTATGTCTTAAACTAGAGTCTCAAACACTAAGTCATAGTACATGTGCAAAGAAGCAGTCTAGAAGGGTCTTCTTTGCAATTCTAAACTGAAGGTCTAATCAATGAAATTATCTTACAGAACACAGGTCAGGATCTACACTGGATCCTCTTTCATATATGAAGCACTCTTCAGCATATACCAAAGGACAATACAAAATCCCTTGTGTTTAGAACATGAGCATGATAAATACACCTTGTAACTACAGAAGAAGCCAACATTTCCAGACAGGCCTTGTGTCTTTGGTGGCCAATAAGGTTCAAACTGCAAGCTAGAATTGCTGTTGTGTTTGCATTTAATTCACTGTTCTGTCTGCAAGAGTTCCTAAGTTTGAACAGCTGCTCCAAGGTTCCAGCATATTTAATGTAATTTTGTTTTAATGAAAGGAATCAGTTCTTTTCTATACACCAACGTCTATAGCAGGGGTTCCTAAACCTTTTGCCATCACACCACCCTTTAGTGTAATCTTAATGTACACACCTCCCCTAAAAATCCAAACACTAAAACGAACACAAAAGAACAATGAAAACAACACAATGAAACTTTGGGGGGAAAAGGATTTATTGTAACAATGTAACTAAATGGTTCTTCCCACCTCCCCTGGACTATCTAAGGGAGGTGCAGCTCAGAATTTGGGAAATCCTGGTCTCTAGAGGTCAGGATGCTCGTGTTTTTTCATTATGCTCTTAGTAGTTTGCCAATTCTTTAGTCAATTTCCCAGTTGGAGAACATGATCTAGTCTTAGTCAATTTCACCTTCCTTAAAAAAAGAAAAAGGAAGAGAAACCCCACCCTCCCCATTTGATTTCAGCTGCTTAGAAAGGTAACCTGGAAATTTTCTGAGCAGCATCTCAGAGGTAAAACTAACATTTACAACAATATTGAAAGACAACATACTCAGCAGTGCACAGATGGTGTAATTTCCCAAAAGATTCATTACAAAAAATACCAGGAACCAAATCTGACTTTTTAGGAGATAATAGTGAAGAAAATGGATGATGTGTTGTATGATTCATGAGTAAGGCAGTCATCACACTGACAGGATATAAACATCCTTGAAAATCTGTCCCACATGAACTAAAAGGCTGTTTAAGATTTATCCACTCACTTAGATAAGAAACCTTCCTGAATTTTCTATGCTACTCTTTTGTTTCAAAGGCTCTTGGACCCTGAATCGTTCCTTGTAAATCTTTAGATACTTAGATACTTTAGATACTATACTTTAGATAATTATCCACCTTCTGGGGGATAATTCTTGGATGCAGAATATTATATTTCAAAAGAACAGTTGATAGCCAACTTTAAACCAAAAGAAACAATAATAAAATCATTGACTCTGAAAAAAAATCCAAAATCCATTTTCATTAGACCACAGAAAATGTTACAAAACTCACTGCAAGTTCCTGAATGTCAATAATTTTTTGCCACGCAAGTTGCTTAGAGGGAGAAGAAGCTGGGAGGTAAAACCATAGCTGATTTTGTTTACTTTCATACATAATTTATGCCCCATTCAGTTCTACATGCTCCAGCCAAAAGCCTTCATAAAATAATAAATACAATCAATTAAAAGCATCCTAAAAGAAAGCTATAAAAAGACAGGCTATTCAAGTTCCCCAAATCCAGTGGAGCAACTATTTCTTCTCTGCCTCTTAAAAGTACGTGGACCTCAGGGGCGGCATGTTCCAAAGTGACCAGGTTGCCTCCAACAATGCCTGCCCTGGACCCCCAGTCCTCTAACATCCTGAGAAAGGACACTTAAGGCATTGCTCCCCAGGCTGATGGTACAGGATGAACAGACTCTGTTTGGTCTCACGGGAAACTTGGACCTAAGCCACATAAGACTTAAGTCAAAAGCAGCCCTCTGAATTGTACTCAGAAGCATATAGTGGCAACACGTGCAGCATGAACAATATAGATGTAGCACTGCTGAAACAGCTCTCACCTGCCAGCTTGCAAGCTGGATCAGTGGCAGTTTCTGGATTCTCTTCAAAGGCAGCCCCAAGTACACTCATTGCAATAATCTAGTGTGGAATCATGAGGGCATGAGTCATGGCTGCCAGTGCCTCTCATTTCAAAACATGCTACAGTTGGCACACCAGCCAAAGCTGGGCAACGTTTTCCCTGGCCACCTTCTCCATCTGCTGTTCAAATAGAAGCCATGAGCCCAGGAAGACTCCCAAATTGGGGCCTGCTGTTTCCAAGGAAGTATACCTCAATCCAGAGTCAGGATAGGGGTTGTGATCAACTCTGACAGCTTCAGGACAAACAACTCCATTATGCTGGAATTCAGTTGTCTCATCCCATCCGGTCTATTTCTGCCTCCAGACATGGGGTAAGAAACATTCACCAGATCTCCTATCTGGTCCAAGGTTAACATGATTGAAAGGAAACGAGACAAGCCACTTCCTCCAAGATTCATTGCAGCTGCACCTGCTCCAATACCATCCATCAATTTCTTCCTGCAGGCTGGACTTGAAATGATCACACAGGCACACAGGAATCCAGTAATAAGCAATTTGCTGTTGAAAAGCTAAGAAGCCATCACAAAAGAACTCCAGCAATTCTTGGGTAGCAAATGCAAATTCTATTGATCCATGTTCAAATTTCTACTGTAGTGTCCTTTTCGCACCCATTCTAGATAAAAGGCTAAAATAGATAATCTTTGGGATAGGAAACAGAGTATCCATCTGTCCTTGTTTTGGTAAAGATATCATGTGGTATTAGGTTGTGAGAACTACTTTTCATGCTTTCCACAAAAGGAGAGTTGGATACCAGCTGGAAGTTATCCAGCATGGCCAGATAAGACATGGCTTTTTCAGAAGACATGCCATTGTCTCCTTCAAGGCAGGAAGCTGACAATACATTTATTTCAAGGCTAACGTAATATCTGAGTGTGTTCTGTCATTTTCATTCCTATTTTAGAAAGACAGTATAAAAATAAGATGTTATTAGAGATCATACATTATGATGTCTCAAAGTTATTGGTTCTTTTTATTTTAACACAATACCAATTATTTGTGGCTAGGATAGACTCCTTCAGTACTTTGCTGTGCTATGCAGTTTGGCCTACCTGTTTGCAAAAATACTGCAGACAATTAACTGGCCAATAATTTATTTTGAGTATAGCAAGATTGATTTTATGCCTTTCTTAGTTATAAATTGCCAAGAACAGAAAACTAAACAAATGTCAGGTTAATGCAGAAAGTTGTTGAACCTACCATCTTGCCTTGAAGATTCTTAAGAGAGGCACATCTTTCCTTTTCCTAACCCTTTATTTTTGCCACATGATTATTTCAGCTATCATGCAAAGGTGGCACCAGTGCTCAATCAAACTAGATCCTATCTTAAGAAATGGGGCCATTTTAATATGTATACAAAGCAAACACAAAAGCTAACATATTCTGACTTTCATTTCATTTCATTTCTTTCCTAAATCTCCTTTCAATTTGATACTGACGTTTACCTTCAAGCATGTCGGGACAACACTGAGCTACTGACCCAATTGATGTATCATACATTCTGCTGCATTTGTGGCTCCATACAGCTATCTGCAGGATTTGTGTATCAACTATGTGTGGCTCAAGTGTGGTAGTGCTGACTGGCAAGTACAGTACACAAACAATTAATTGACATGTGGAGTATGAGCATTTTAAACTTTTCAGTGGAGTATCCCCACAGTAGGGATTTTCCCCTGGCTTGAGTTTATAAGTTAGCTGCTGCAGTGGAAGAATCCAGATTAGTATTACAGTGTAGGGAAAGACATCATCCTTGGTCCTGGCATACTCCCAATTCAGATTCCCTTCCCCTGGGATTCTATTTGTTATTTGATGGGAAAGCTTCATTGGCATTAGTAACAATTTTCTTCATTTGTAAATAGGAGTTGCACAAGCTGGGTAGATCCACATCTGGACTGTGATGTGGACAAAAGAAGCTTAAATCAAATTTGGATTGTCCCTCCTTCATAGATGCTTAGTAATAAGCACTAACAAACATGCATGGACCAGTTGTGTATTTCATCTTTTTTTCTTAGTTTGGCATTACATTTACACTTAAGAGTTCGCTGCAATTAAGGGAATCACTAATGTACTAATTTCTTCAGGCTAAGGAAGGGGATAATTGAAGTGGTGGCAATGATAGCTTCTTGAGTTTCCTGATTAAGCAGAGACTGTAGAAGAAATATAAGGCAGCCAACAAGTGAACAAACAGGGAAATCTAACATGAGCTGCTGGAGTTCCTTGGAAATGTTTAATGGGGAGGTCATAGAAAAAAAATCCTCTAAATAAAAGTAGCTAACCTGAGAGCTTGAAAAGAAAACAACAAAAGGAAATATGAGCCTTTCTATTACTGTAGCTGCACCTCACAAGGAATGGTAAAAATGTTTTGAGCCAAAGCATAGAGAGCTTGATTAGGATGACTTTACACTGTTCTTTGAGAGTGAGTGATGAAAAATAAGCTAAGGATCTCAGATAAAGACTTGTGAACTGTAGAATGAAATGGGAGTGAATCAGAAAGAACACAGGTTTATGGAGTTTATGACCTTCATTTTCTATATACTGATGCTCGCAGAATGGAAAATAAGATGAACTTGAATTCTTATCACAAGAAGGCAAATGCAATTTATTAGGTACTACATAGATCTGATGGGATCAGTCTCATGAGTGGCATACAGTTTGTTCAAAAAGAAGAGAAGCAGTAGAAAGGGAATATAGCAGTTGCACTGTTCAGTAAATCCTAGCAAACTTGAAAGTGCCATCCGGATTACAATAAGTGGAAGAGCATATAAAAGTGATGTGAGTGATGGTGTCTGCTGTTACCCACCCAGCAAAGAGGACTGAACAATTCATTCCAAAAGCAATTTGCAGAGGCATGGATTTCGGAGTACTTTAATTATCCTGACAACTGTTGGGATATTAACTCTGCTAAACATGGTCTTTCCAGGAAATTCCTGGCTTGTCTTGTAGGCAACATTTTCCTAGATGGGAAGAGAAAGGGGGAAATGATCAGTTATCTTTGAGCAGAAACTAGCCAATAGGGAAGACTTCATAAAGTAAGTCCAAGTATTTCCCTAGAAGTATTTGTGGAAAGTGACCATGACCATATGGAATACTGGAGCTTTTAATTTTAAATAAAATTTAAAGCTGAGTTTCGTCAAAAATATGTCTTGGATTTCAAAAAAGAGAGATTTTTTAATATAAACAATGATAAGTAGGATTCCACAGCAGGAAAAGTTAATTGGAAAAGGAACTCACTTTAAGAGGGAGTTCCTAAAAAGGGTGATATAATAATAATAATTATTATTATATATTAATAAAACCAGACAAAGAGTGTCTGTCTCATAAACAATATGGTGAGACATAATCTACAGAAACCTATACCGGATCAGTTGCTGCCCGGGTGAACAAGGACCGTGCTAGGTGTTCTAGTTCCTGCACATTTGGGATACAGGACTCAGGACTGTTGGCTAAGCAACCAGGGCCAGGAGCTATGAACTGAAAGAAAAGTTGATTACCATCACAAATATACAAAGACTGTAAACAAAAAAATAATGATCTGCTATTACAAATCAAGTCCAATGAGAAGAGGGTATCTGAAAAGAATGCACCAGTTTTGAAAAGAACAACACCCAGAATCAGAAATAACAGAAAATTATTATTATTATTATCATCATCATCACCACTGAAATACAATATAGTGAGAGAAAAAAGCCAGTGTGGCAACACAGATAGTTTAGTGAAAACCCAAAACCAAAAGTTCATGTCTGATGGAAAGAGAGCCAGGCTCTCAAGGAAGAGAACATACGGTAGCCTAACACTACAGAAAGGGGGGCAAGAAAGCTAAAGCTCAGAACAAGGATAGGGAAAGTTACTAAGAACAAGAAAAAACATCTTTCTATATGGTAAAATAAAAAGAATAGATAGAATCAGAATTCAGCTACTTAAGGCAGAGCTATCTGTTCCACCAAGTTTTGAAGAGCACAATGAAGGAACAGAATTGAAGACTATGATGGAAGCAAATTCAGGGAACACCTCTATCTCTCTCTGAATGAGTTCAAATCTCCAGGATCAAATGAAAGGCATTGTAGGGCTCTGCAGAACTAGCTGTTGATGTAACTGAATCTTCCTGCACTATCTTTGAGAAATGATAAATGGCTGGAGGAGGGGAAAGGGAGAATAGGAGGATCTGGAGAACCATAGATAGCCTTTCTAACATCTATACCTTGGAAGATTGATCTGTAAACACTTAGAGAATCATGCAGAAGTTAGCCTGGATTTCTCAAGATGGCTTGCCCAAACTAAACTCACTCTAGCCTTAAGCCTTAATCAATTATGACAGTACTAGACCTCTATTTCAGCAAAGCATCTCATAAAGTGCTCCATGGCATTAAGATTAGAAAGTTGGGTGTGAAGTAGATGGCATAACAATTAAGTGGATTCACAGCTGGTTCATAAAAGTTATTGATTGATTTATTTGACATTGGCACCAACCAACTCCAGAGCAAGTCTGGGTCACTCACAGTACAGAACATAATACAAATACAATGACATAAATAAAAAATACAGTAAGAGAAATATCACACTGGCAATCTGGATGACATAAACCCCAAAACAAAAAATACTAATAATCTCTAACAAGGGGGTTTCCATCCACCCTACCCCAAGGCCCGGGAGAACAACTAGGTCTTTAAGGCTTTCCTGAACATCTTCAGGGTGGGAACTGTCTGGATCTCAGGGGTTAAAATAATAGACGGTGCTTATTAATGGCTCCATATTAAAGTCGAGTCAGGTATCAAGGTAGGTGCCACAGAGTTCAGCCCTGGGCTTTCTACCCTTCCATATTTTTATTTATGATTTGAATGGAATCTAAATCTAGTCTAATTTTAATTGACAATTAAAAATATTGCTAAGGTGGACACTAGTTACCTGTAGCAACTCTGGAATAAAGTTATTCCATATTAATAAATCTATAACTAAAGACCTTGAAGAATATTACATATGTTTCTTGTGATCTTAAGATGAGACTTATTCAATGAAAGATTTTTCTTAATATTTACTGAACTTCACACATAATGTTTTAAAAAGGTTGGTTGTTAACTTCATTATGCTGGGGGTGTAAAATGGGTGAAGAGAAAGTTATATATGTAATATGGGCTTCTCCCACTATTGTGCCATTTAGTTTTAATATCCACGAATGAGTTAACATTGTGGGACAGAGATCACTATTGTCGAAAGATGTGAATGGACTCTTGAATGGTATTCAAGAAAACCTAAATGTGTCACCATATGAAAAACTATGGATTTATTGAGTGGGTGGGGACAGCAAAAGCTTCCATTTGGAAGGACACACAACCCATAAAGTACAATACTAGATTCCTAATTTGTGTTCACATTCTGTTTGATTTCTTCCTCTGGGACATCCAGGAACTCTGGAAGGGACTTCCCCTTGTGCATTGCACATTCATGGAAGCTACTTCCTCTAGGTCTCTGGAAGAACCACAGGAGGTTTCTGCTCAGGCTTAGAGTAACAGGAAGTGAAGCAAGATGAGATTCTCGCTTCCCTCTTTTGAAGAAGGAGGCTGGGCAACACTGCTCTGCAAAGCAGCTTTAAAGGCGAGCTTTGCTGGAAGCTTTGTGGAAGCTTTGCACAGTCCTAGTAAAAAGCCATTTCTCTCTCCTCTCCTCCCCAGCTTTCTTTTAGAAATGGCTGCAGGGCATTTGCAGGTAGGTACTTTTATATTCTGGGTTTTCTAAAAAAAAAGGGCATTATACTTTGTGGTTTTTAGATAGTTTTAGATGGACATGCGAAGGAATAGTCAATCCTTCTGTGGGAACAAAGCATTTTAAATTTCTGACCAATCTGTGGTGTTTTTTGGCATAAAGGCATTCTTTACAAATCTGTGGTTAACACACACACACACACACACACACACACACACGGCCCCAATGGCTAATACAAACTGCAAACACGTTAGCGGTATTTTTCAGCAAGAAACCTGCCAGATTATGAACAATACTTTTTTTATACGGTATCTGTTGGGAAGACTACTGTTTCAACCAAAATTTTGTTGTGGGGATGTTGTACCTAAAAACAGGTACAATATGTTCAATCTGTGTTGATCTGAAGATGGATTGTAAAATAGGGTCTTTCAAAATGTAACAGTACACTGCAATGAACCTTTATGGTACTTTTCAGTATATCTCCATTCACATCCTCTCTCTTTGATCAAAGAGTCCCTGGACCCTGTTCCCTATTATTTCAGAACAGAGCCTGCAGTCACTCCACTCCCCTGCTTCCTGAAGAGATACAATGGTCAGCTTTAGCTGTTGGATGGCACAAATCTCTACAGGGGAGGAAGACTGATTAAAATGGTTCAGCCTAAGTGTTTGATGAAAATGGATAGTTCCTGAATGGATCTTCCTAACACATCTGTGATGATACTGTTAAACCTTGGCTAATTTGTGGAATATAGCAACAGTCTGGGTAGCTGACGTTGTGACTCCTTAAGTGCCCTCTCTTTTCTAGCAGAAGCAAATCAATTCCTGGGTTTAACAGGGAGTTGAAACAGGCGAAACACTTAAGCCAGCAGCTAGAACTCAAGCAGAGGAGTTCCTGGACTGAATCAGAGTGAGCAAAAATTTTGAATCCTGTTATGCTCTGCATTCAAAGTCAGAATTGTAGATGGGGGTCTTTATCCACTTTTATTTGTGGAAAAAGTCAACTGGATCTGCTCAATTTGGACTCCACTTTCGAGGCACGTAACAATGATAAATCCTCAGCAATTTGAAGTCCTATTATTTTGAATTCTTTTCAGGATATAGATCTAATGGACTAAGGACTAATGTGGTGGTTTACTACCTTTTCATCTAGACTGCTGTAACAAAATGTGCTTTAACTCCATTGTACTGGGTGTCATGTATCAAGGAGACATCAGCCATTAAACAAGGCTTCATCCTCTTTATTGATTTCTGCCATTAACCCACTATAGCAGACCTCTGTCTACTAATCTAACATATACATTTCCACCTATACCCTCTTTTTTTCATCAATGAAAGAACTCCACAGTACAGATAAGATTTGGTGATTATATACAGCAATTGTCATGGCAAATCAGTATCTGGATGGAAGTGCATATAAGTCCTTGATTTTTATCATGGTAGGAACCCAGGCATTAACTATGTTTGATAAATATACATTTTTCCCTAAGTGCTAATGATTACAGGTGAATTACAGGTTACATATCACAGGTTAGGAAAACATGTATGTATCAATACATGATCATATAAAATTATCGTTATTAACAACCCAAGGAGAGTTGTGCTTTGATAAGAAATGTTATTCTTGTGGATTTGGCTCTTTTTGCAGAACTCTGCTCTAGCTAAAACAATGAATAAAACTATACAGAGAAAAAAGGAAATTTGGGGCTGAGACAATCACCCAGTATCATGTTGGGTGCAACTATGCATGTATTTAAAATGCATAGAATTCAAATAGGGCTGATGTTTTAAATAGGACTGTTCAATCCTTGGAAAGAATGTTTTTGCAACATGCAAAATTGGGTATAAAGTACACCTCTTCAAATTAATAAAGCAGCCACAACTTCTTCCAGGAAGGTTCAGCTGCTTTGTAAGTTGCTCCAGTTGTCTCCACATGTGGTACTTCTGTACACAATTTTTCTCGGGGGGGGGGAGACATTCCTCTCTTCTTTCCATTCTTTCAATCACAGGCCAGATAATAGGTGAGAGGCAAGAAAAGATTAGGCAGATGACAAGTTGGGGGTTGTTGTATAGATGATTGTAAAGGACGATGGTATATGGGACGGAGAGAGAGGAAGGGATGGATTGTAGACTAATATTCACCTGGACATTGACTGGGATGAATACAAGCTACAAGTAGTCCTCGCTTACTGACTGACTCATGCAGTGAATGTTTGCAGTTACGATGGTGATGAGAAAGTAACTTTATGACCAGTCCTCACATTTACGACCTTTGCAGGTCTGCAAAGCAAAGGAAAGCTGAAAAAAGATTGTAAGCACAGTCACGTTTTCACATAGCAATCGCTTCACTTAACAACCAAGTTGCCGGTCCCTATTGTGGTCACCAAACGAGGACTACTTGTAATGTAGTTTATAATTAAATATGGAAAATAGACATAGGTAACAGACTTCCAGGGAAGAAATGGTGAACTGAAGATGGCTCCACAAAAGTGAAGCTAACGACCGTGGCGGAATGAAGAGCTGGCGGGTAGACCAGCTCTTCCTAATTCCTCTCTGGATATGGAGAGGACTTAAGATTGCCCACAAGTGCTCCAGACAGTTACTTCTTGCAAGGAGACCACAAGACAGTGGTCTCCAACAGGTTTAGAGCTCTGGGAGACAAAGGAATAGCTTTGTCTTGCTCAAACCATGGTTGGTGCCAGCAAAAGAACACTGGGTTTGCATACTTCCTTTTCTAGTCACTTTCAGAAATTGCTTGTTCACTGCTTTTTAGCTATTAGAACCTTTGGATTGACAAGTTTTACAGCACGAGGTGAGTTTCTTTCAATCCTTAGCAAAAAAAGTTTTATATATAAATTTAAGGACTTTAAAAAATGGGGAGGGGGGAATAAACAGCAAAAGGGTGATTAGAATTTTGATTTTGGAAAGTTACAAATGGACTGAGGGTCCAGTTGGAATTGAAATAAGATTTAGGAATTAATTATAAGAATCCCTGTGAGAAAATGCTTCTGTTTTGAATTATTTTAGAAAAAACATGATAGGATGGGACTTTGAAGGTTGGTCTTAAGGGAACTAAAAGGAACTAAAGATTACAATTAAAGGAGAAAACACTTAAATTTGACTTACTAATACAGAATGGAGCACACTATTTTAATATTGGACATACTGAAGGATATTTTTAAACAATGGACCCAGAAGTTAATATAGATAGACTTCAAGCTTGAGACTGATGTGAAAGTGGATTTAAAAATGACAGACTACAAGAATGATATGGAAAAAGAAGCTACACTGGACATATAAAAGAAACTGGCTGATGTCTTAATAATTAAAAGGGATATACAAATAAGAAACCAAGAGAATGACCTGGATAATTTTCCTATATTGGATTTACAAAAGAAGCTTGTTAAAACTTTGAAGAACTTTGTGAGAAAGGACAAAGAAAAAATGAAAAGAAATCAAATTCTAGGACATTATTTGAAGGGACTAAAAATCAGGATTGTTAAAAGTAAAAGGAAGGAATGTAAAATTGGTTTATTTGATCAAGGTTAAAATAGATATGTTGTTTTCTCTGGTAACCCTTAATGGATTTTTGCTGATCAGGACTGAAATAACGAGGTTTTAAGGATTTGTTTATAGATAAGAGATGGGATATAGGAAGAAAAGATCATTTGTTGTATTTTAAGAGGTGATAAGTTACTAAAATTGTTTATACTTGTGATGAAGGAGGAAATCATTTCTTTCTATATTTCTTTTATTTATTGTATTCTTATTTTTCCTTTCTTTTCTATTTTTACTATTTTTTTTCTTTTCTGTACCTTCTATTTTTTTTCTTTTTTCTTTTTTTCTTTAGTTTGTATTAGTTAAAAGATAAAAGAAAATACACATGGGTAATAGGTAATTTCAAAGGCTGTATCTGGAGTTTTTGGAATGGCCTGATTTGCTCTGGATCATATATCATTTCAACTGCATCTGAATCTACAGGACAGTTAAACAGAAATAATTCATCCCATTGTCTAGCAATAGAAGCCACACAAAAGCAAAAAAATTATAGACATTTTTATTTTGATTTGATTTGATTTTCAGCAGTATGGTGTGAAATCTTCAGGTAAGTTACAAATTGCTTAGAGAACAATACATGGAGTTTTAAGCTATCAATTTTAACTTTCAGATGAGAGGTTGAAGGATTATTGTGCAAGAAGGTCTTTTCTAGATGATGATGATGATTTTTCATGAATGTGGTGGAGGTAACTGTTATGGGTTGAAAGAGAAGATCATAACTTGCTGCTCTTTGCTATCTACTTCTGATTAAAGTTGTCTGTGAAACTGGTAGATACTGTCCCCTAAGCTTTGGGATTCTGGGCAAAGAACTAGTAGTGTTGAAGGAGACAGACATGGATTGAAGTGAAACATTGCTAGAAACAGACATGCAGGTTAGTATTGTGGGTGCATGGTTCCTGCATAAAGGGAACGAGTGTATTGCCTGTTTGAAATGAGAACCTGCTTGTCCTGAAAGCAAAGCATCTAACCTGTGATGCTCCTTGGTATATTGTCACTAGAGATCCAAGTGTCTCAGTGACTTGAAGCACCTTCTCCAATGTTGATTTGTTCCTTATCTTCCTCCTTTCCTGTATAAGCGTAGTCTGGCCACAGGGGTTCATCCCCTGGTAAACACCAGGATTGCTATAATGCAGTGTAATTTCTATGAACATACAGGGGCAGTCTTTGAAAATAGTTGGGATACTTCAGTTAGTACAGTATTTGTCCGCTAGAATTCTGGTTCAGTTTTTTCCATGTGTGTTAGGGCTGCAACTTCCAAATTTCTCAATTGATACATAGGCATTGGTTATTAATTTTATTTATTTTACACAGTTGGTATCCATTTATGTATTTGGTTTATTTATGTGGCTTATCTACTGCCTGACATCTATCACTGGTTATATCCCCCCATTCGACTCAAACAAGGAGCAGATACTCAACATCTTTAAAAAGTCTTGGTGGAACCATATTATATCTGAGTGGCTACCTAATTGCTACTGACTCAATTTAATTTGGTGGAGCATACTTTAAAAACAGCAAATGGCATAAATTCCAAATATATGAAAGAACATTTACCTTCAGGTTGAGAATTAACATTGCAGAAGACACATCTCAATGTTTAATCTATAGGAAAAGTACATTATATATATATATAACAAAGAAAAGGCTTTCATTCTGATGGCACCACGACTTTGGACTTCCTTCTCAAGAAAAATTCTTCTGAGGTGAACACAATATTCCTTTGGGAGCCAAATTTGCATTTCCAGTGGTGATTCTTATATTTTCAGGAGCTTGCCTACTGTTTTTCTTCTGATTTATGGCACCATAATATTTATTTAAATAACATATTGATTTCAATTTATTGTATGTACTGTCCAGAAGATGCTGCCTCTATATTCAGTAAATAAATAATGACATAAGAGCTTTTAATTACTCCAGTTTTAAAACTTCCTTGGTTGGATTTTAAAAAATAGATAAAACTGCATCACATTGACAGGATAATGCATCCTGGCTAAGTAATAGATTCATTATGAAATAGAAAAAGAGATCCCTCAGAGACTTCAAGCACCAGATCAGGATTTCCAACACATTTCCAACACATCTCCTGCTTGGCCCAAGTTAGACATATATAACTGGTGTCATCAACATATTGATGATCTCTCACTCCAAGCTGATTGAAGATCTCTCCCATGTAGATGTTAGAGAATAGGGGAGAGGACCAAGTTTTAGGGCACCCACACTGGAGTGCCTAAGGATTCAGACACTTTTTCCCTACCATCACAGATTAGAATCCCACTCAGAAAGGAATGGAATCACTACAAAACAGTATCCCAACATTTGTTCAGCAGTGATATTGAATGCCATTGAGTAGTTTAGCAGAACCAAGGCAAGTACACCATTTTCATTCATCTCCTGCTGTAGGTCATCCATAACAACAACCAATTATCCAAGGATCTGAATATTATGTCATCAGACAACAGTCAGAATTTTTTATATAGTCAGTGTTTATATATACAACTTCAAATGAGATTTGTAAACTTATTTATGTAATATAAGAGACTCATTGCTGGACATGGTAGTGAGCAGATGCTGAGAATGCTGGCAGGGCTATTTTGCTGTAAAGTTAGACAGTTGGTAGATTTACAATTTTTTACTTGTATAAATGTAATTTTTATTGTGACTGTAAATACAGTATGGTACATACTGATTGTATTGCTGTTATGTAATTTTAACTTTATTTGTTAATGTTATATGTTGGTTGGACCATGCTCTGACCATTATAAATAATTTTTGTATATTTGTGAATTTGTTAAAGAGCCAGAGAGGTGAACTAGTGGAGTAAGGTAGCATGGAATGGGATGGCCAGACTATACAATCGCAATCCCTCCACAGCTGACAATGAGCAGCAGCGGATTACAAAAGGGAATCAATATATCAGAGTCAGATATCTTTCAGTTGCTTCATGTGCTCCTGTGAGGTGTGGCAATGGAGACTAGCTATAGCATCACTATAAAGCTATTGTTTTAACTCTCCTGAGTTTATTATGTTACACCCCCATTATTTCTTGGTTTCATTGGAGGAAGCTCTGGATAGAAAAGATTTCAGATTATGTTCAAGTTCCATTTAGCCTCCTAGATCAAACTGATGAGGTGCTTTTTCAGCACTCTGTCACTGGATCACTTGCCTTTTTAATGTTTCACTTTGGCTTGTCTTGCTTAGTTTCTGGATGCACACTTATCCCACAGTAGAAGAAGGCTTCTTTCCTTCCCACTTGGGATGGAAGCTCCTAGCTCAAGGCAACTGTGATGGAATGTATCTACCAGGAGGAGAGTGATGTGGGAGAGCAAGGCTATCAGGAAGGAGGGGGCACATTCCAGGAAGGGAAAGGAGGCAGAAGACAACACAGTCCACAGGGGGAATGTGAGAAGAGTAAGAGATTCAGGACAGCCACTCCCTAGAATCTCCCAGGGTTATATCCACTAGTTGCAGGAGTATAGATTTAGTCTGGCAAGATTCTGTCTATAAGGTGTAAGCAAATAAAGGAACTATACTCGACTGGACTGTTTCATCGTTGTTTTTGGGCTGGGCCTGACAGCAACAGAGCTGCTCTAGACCCATGCTTTGGCTTATGCTGTCTGCTAGTCCAAATAGATCCCTACTTAATTCACCCAAACTGAAGATCCCAAACAAATGGACCACACTTGAATGCATGAATAGCTTACAGATCCATGGCAGCAACAGGCAAATTATTCTAACCTTTGTCTAATCTGATGGAAGGTTTTTAATCTAAGTAAATATGAATTTCACACTTCACCATCATCTCCACAACCTTAGCTAATAGTTTTAGAAAGCATTTTTAAGAAAATTGCAAGCAGATAGAGTCAAAGCGTGTGCTACCATTATTTTCTCATTAGAGTGTTTAGTGTGCTTTATTTGGGGTTGACTGCAAAATTGTGCCTTTAATAATTTTGCTTCAAGCTTTGTAAATATTGGCATTATTGAGAGGAAATAAGTGTAAATAAATCAGTAATCTAGAAGACAATAAATTGAAGCTACTATAGAACAATCTGGGGATTTTGCAAAACTCAGGACTCTCTTGTTTTAACAAAATCTTACTTTTTAAAAGCTTCTGATTAAATAGCTATTCCTTCCCTTTCCCTAATATCAAGATGTGATAGGCTTTCCCTGGGTCAAGATGTGATAGGCTAGAAGAGTCCTTATAAATTAAGTGGCTAAACAAAATACAAATGCAGACAATTAGTTGCTTAAGCAATAGTACATCCAGGATGCACTAGGGCTTAGGAGTAATTTGCAGTTACCATGTACCAAGCAGGGGGTTAGACTACATGGCTTCTGAGGTCCCTTCCAATTCTGTGATTCTGTGTCGAATTCTATGATTGGGGATGACCTAGCTCTTTCTGGCAGCCACATGCATGTTCTTTACTGCCATCCTTGAACTATCATAGATTAGACTGCCCCCACATGCTACTTTTACTGAACCTCAGCAAAGAGATTGGGTAGTGTTGCTATCCTCACAAAAATTAATGGAGGGCTCCTTTGGGGGCAATTGTTGGTGGAATCCCTGTCATCTTTTCCCTTTCCATCTTGTGTCCTCTACTGATGAGGAAATCACCCACTGACTGCTTTCCTGAATGTGATGGGGGTGGAGTTGGAGGTTCAAGGCTTAATTTTTATTATCTACTACTATGTACTCCTTTGGATTGGGCAATCTATCTCTCAAGCAATTGATGATCTATTTCATAGATACTGCCTTCTAGAGTCAGCAAGATTACTTCAACTCATCTAGATCAGACAAACAGAAGATCTATATCCAGATACTAATGTCTGGATTGGAAATGGACTACTTCTAGACCACACAGGGCTGACTCGGGATATTTTCAAAGCGTCCTCAGCATTCACAGCAGGGGGTGTCATAATTGGCAAGGTGGCAGAGGGAGTGTTGCAATGCGAGCCCCACCCCTTTGAAGCATGGGTACAACTACACACAGACCAAAGGACTGGGGCTTGCATCACAAGGCTCTGTTTGATTCTTCCCCCAAACCAATATAGCAAGCAATACTGAAGAAACATATGCACATATTTACACCTCCATTAATATAGTATCAAAACAGTTAGTGAAATAGCTATTTATATGTTCCTTGCTATCAATATTTTTTAAAAAAATACCATCAAGGCTAGGTTTGGAAATGTATATAATTGCTTTCCTATTTCAAGTTGGCAGCTTTAGGCTGTCATATTCAAACTGTGCTATTGATCATATTTGGAAAGAGACAACACTGATCCCTGGACTCTCAGATATTCAAGCATGGGTAGGCCATAAAAACTGCTAAAACAATTTATTTTGCAACATGCATTTCAGTATATTATCATTATTGTTGGTCGCACAGTCAGCCAGTTGCTTAGACTGGATTTGGCATTTTTATTCCCCTATCGAGTCCTTCCCAAGGACCTGGGATAGGCAGATGTTGTAATTTGATGGTGTTAAAGGTATCGTCGCAGGATATAAGCTGTTCCAAGTAAAACTGCCTTTTGCAGTTGACTGGTGGTGAATTTGTCAATGCCCATGGTCTTCAAGTGCTGTTCCAGATGTTTTGGAGGTGCCTATTCCTATTGGTACTATCTTTGCTTTCTTTTGCCAGAGTCATTCTATTTCCATTTGCAAATCTTTGTATTTTGTGATTTTCTATTATTATTGTTATTATTATGGTTGGTCACACAGTCAGATGTTTAGACTGGATTTGGCATTTTTATCCACCTATTGAATCTTTCCTCCACCACCACCACCACCACCACCACTATTATTATTATATTATTATTATTTTATCCTGCCTTTTATTTATACATACATACATACATACATACATACATATAAATAAAACTCAAGGTGGCGAACATACTTAATTCTCCTGCCTCCTATCTTCCCCACAATAACAAAAACCCTGTGAGGTGGGTTGGGCTGAGAGTGACTGGCCCAAAGTCACCTAGCCGGCTTTTCTGCCTAAATTCACCGTCTCTCGGTTTCTTGGCCAGCACCTTCACCACTTCACCGTACTGGCTTCCTATACCATCACAACCGTTTACTGATGGCACCTTGAATTATTTCGACTAGAAAACTGATAGGGAGAGAGAAGAGAGAAGCCACTGAAAGAGTGGAGGATGCTCGTTTGTGTTTCATTGAGTTCAATGGCTCTGTGCTTGCTGCTGTGGCTGGGGTTGCATTTCTGCATCTCCATCTGAACAGCTAACCACATGGCACAGAACCTGTGTCTCCGTGGAGATAGTGAACTCCCTTGGTAAGGAGCACAGAGTAAATGAATTGCGGCATTTTTGAGGAAACAGGTATAGCTTTGTGCTGCAAATTTTTCAGATCCAATCAAACTTGCCCCCTTCACTGCTCTTTCATTTCCCTTCCATAATTATTTAAGGGATGGTTCACCAGGGCATTAGGTCAACAAGATTTTTAAATCATTGAAGAATGGAAAGCTGTTTTATCTGCCTTTTGATTGTATACAACTGTTGCAGGATAAAGACGACACAGAATATTTGGGAGTAGAAGAGATGACAGAAGACTTCAAATTCATTTGTCTGAAGAATAGTCTGGATCTCCAAGAAAATCCTCATAGAAACAAACAACGTCAGCTACTACTTTTTTAAGAAAAAAAGTGAAAATGTTTTATGGATCAATTATTAAGAAATCGTATTTTGGGATTTCCATTTTTTTTCTGGAAATGTATTATTTATAGCTCTTATAGTGCTTTACTTGAGAGTTTTCATTTCAAATTTAGTTAATAATATCCTTCCCCCCAACCCCATTTTTGTAGTGAAAGAAATGTAACTATTTCTGATCTCACATCTTAGATTTTTCATATGATGGAATTTCTCTTGATCCTCTGTGTGCTACTATACCATTTAGTAACCATTTTGATTGAACTGCTTGGTAATATACTGAGCAAAGTTGCCATCCCTTCTTAATTCCCATTCTTCCAATAACACTAAGTGATATTGAATTATATTAGTCTGCCAAGAAATAGACACCACTAACAGAAAAGCCTTCTAAAGTACAATGAGGTAGTTACAGTGCAGATGGGAAGATTTTGGATATCCTCCATTATTTCAGATAATCCAACAAAATGGAGGAGGGGGAGGCATGTTGAAATGTATCAAATAAATATTAATAGATAAAGGCAGCTGATGAAAAATTACACATGAAACAATTCAGTTAATTCCTTCAGATAAGTTCTTTGTGATTATTACTAATGCACCACTTTCCTACTATGTGAGTCCTTACAAACACGGGACATTTATCTGCATATCTCCAATGTGAGTAAACTCATAATAAATGCAAGAAACTGTCTGAAAATTAATTCAGTTAATTGATTAGCATAATATTAGCATATAAGAAAATATATTTTCACCACATCACATAATTTATGAAACACGGCTATCAGAAGACACAAATATGCATTGTTCACTTTCAAGAAGGCAAACAAATGGGGATATTGCCCTGGTGATCAGTTCATAATCTTCTTAGAAATTTGAATGTCCATGATTTGGAATAAAAGTTGAACTAAATGGATCTTAGGACTCCTTCAGAAAGCCTTTTCATGTATATGTTTCCTCACAGTGCTGAGCATTTCCCAATTTTCAGATATTGACCTATCAGTTACCAACATGGGCATTGCCTTCCTTTTTTAAAATACACCTTTATGTGCTTTGATGAAGTTAAACAGTGAACATATTTCTTTCCCTGCATAAACATTTAGACAGATGTGTATTTGGACAAACACATTGTCAAAGTCATAGGCTTTGCTTGATGCCAATAACAGACTTGATGGAATAGCCTTTGACCGCCTTCTTTTCTATGCACAAAGACTTTTTTGGGTTAAACAGAAGCACTCTGTTGTGTGTATCTCTACCTGCAGTTTGGAGTACATCATGCAGTCAAAGCTTTCATGTGTCAATGTGAACTGGAATTGTGTCAGCCCTTCGAGATAGGCCAGGTCAGGAGACAGGCACCACAAGAAATACTAGAACTCTACTTTACTGAGATAGACTATAGTAGCAGAATTTTGGCAGCCTGACAACCCTCCCTCTTACTCCAAAGAGAGTCAAGCCAGACAACTTTAAGTTTCTTTCTTGTGCTTTCTTGTTTCCCCAGGCTATCACATGTTTTGCTAAGAGTCTCGGCACACCTTTTCTATGCTCTTATCTACAGCTTCAGATAGGGTCAAAGTTGCCAAAAACTTATCAGTAAACCAGACCAGTTGATCAAAATCCCTGAATCAATCATTTTTCTTGCTCATTAGAAGCAACCCTGGCAATGCTAGTTCACAATTCATGCTAAGCCATGATAGATGTGTTTGGGGAGAGGGGTTGGCCTACCATGAAGTACAAGTCATCCACTGGACTCTGTAAATCATTATTTCTAAGAATCATTTCCAAGTGGGGACTACAGAAGTAATGGAGAAATCATTACAAACACTGAGAGATGAAATACTGTTTTCTTAGATTTGTAGCATTTATCTATTTTTCTAAACATTTATATATTTGCATGTCTGTAATTGAGTCAACACCCCCTCTCCTCGTTTAGCAACCACAATTCATTCCCTAAATCGGAAATGACAGGGTCACTAAGCGAACCACATGACAGAGAGAGAGAGAGACTGCAAGTATCTCTGGTTGCTGCTGTCTCATTTAGATAAATCTCTCTCATACAGCTACGCCAGCTCTCACTTCGCTGTGCATTGCTGTCAGGTGCAGAAATTTGGGCATAAATGCATGCACTGGTCATAAAATTATTTTTTAAACATTTATTATTACCGCTGTATTTGTGAACAGCCGCTAAATGAGGTAGCTGCTAAACGAGGAATGCTGTAGTTAATGTTTTTTTTCCTGTTGATTTCTTCAGACATGAGAAAAGGAGGTATGTAAAAGGAACCGTAATACATAATTTACTTTTGGTCTGGCCTTTTTATAGGAAATTAAGGAATTAACTTTAAAAGGGCTCTTAAAATTTTCTTCAGACTCTCCTTTTTACGTTATATCGTTAAATACAGCTCAATAATATTCCTTCTCTCTCTCTCTTGCATTTAATTTAATTTACTTTATTTAGGTGCCTCCCAACTCCAGACAACTCTGGGCAGTTCACAATGTAACAACAATAAAATACAATATAAATACAGGTAGTCCTCGCCTACTTGACCATGCGTTCAGCAACCATTTGAAGATAAGCACTGCTGAAAAAAGTCCCCAAAGTTACGGCCACTGCAGTGCCCCCACAGCCACACAATCAAAATTCAGGCACTTGGCAGCCCACCCGCACTTGTGACCACAGGGGTGCTGCAACTACCCCCACCCACCTATCTCCCTCCTATCTATGCCTTTTTGGCCTCCTGCCACCCTGCACTCCGCTGCCCCAGCTGACCTTGTCACCTTGTTGCTCCCACTGCTGACGAGGCGTGCCCAGCCGGGCTGCTGGGCTGGGCCAGGCTGGCTGTGGCTGTGGAACAAGAAAAAAAACTGCTAAAGGCAGCCCCTCAACGGCAGCGTCCTAAAACACCCCTTTTCACAACACTCCTGGGTGGGATGGGAGCCGGCTTCAGCTGTGGAAAAAGGGGGGAAAAAAACCCAAAGCGGTCCCTTTGCAAAGCCTGCTCCAGCTTTGCCCAAGAGCTCTTTGCAAAGGGAAAGATTTGGGGTTTTCTCCCCCCCTTTTTGGAACCCAAAGCTAGCTCAGCCCTGCCCAAGAGCTCTTTGCAAAGGGACAGGTTTGGGAGGTTTTTTTCCTTTTTCTGCAGCCGAAGCCAGCTCCAGCCCTGCCCAGGAGAGCGGCGAAAAGAGGCATTTTAGAATGCTGCCGTTGAGGGGCTGCCTTCAGCTTTCTTTGTTGTTGTTCTGCAGCCAAAGCCAGACCAGACCAGACCAGCAGCCAAGCCGGGCACGCCTCGTCAGCAGCAGGAGCAAGAAGACGGCAAGGTCAGCTGGAGCCACGGAGCGCAGGGAGGCCGGGGCCAGAAAGGCATAGATGGAGGGGCACATAGGAGGCGGGACCGGGCTGGGGCGGCTGCGGCTTCCCAGGGCATGGCAAGCAGTGGCAGAGCCGTGCGGTTCTGGGGCTGGTCGCTGCCCCACAAGGCAGGGTGCAGGGCGGCCAGAAGGGCAGAGACGTGGGGTGGAGGGAGATGGGCAGGTGGGGAGAGTTGGAGGCAGTCCCTTACCTTACTGAGGCTTGAGGCTTGGGAGGGGCCAAGCCTGGAATGGCTTGGATTGGGGTGGGTCCTCTGCTAACAACTGGTAAAATTTGCTTAACGACAGCAAGGGGAATTGTTGGCGATTGCCATTCCTAAGTCAAGTGGTCATGTGATGTCTCACTTAACGACCACATCAGTTAGAGACCTAAATTCTGGTCTCAATTGTGGTTGTTAAGTGAGGACTACCTGTAATAGCAAACAACACCAAAAAAGAACAATTCTACATCTGCAAATCATTACTACCATCACATCCTCTGAAGCTTTCACTGTCTTTTAATATATTTCCACTCTCATCTAGTAGCTCTTTTCTACATGTGTTGGATTTCAGTTTCCATAACACCCAGCCATTAAGTCTGGAACAGCTCTTCCAGGACTTTCTGCTAACGAAAGGGATGAGAAATCCATCATGCCTTCCATTTTGAAACAGAACAGGAAGGAGGCTCTATAATATCTTTTAGGCTGAATATCTAAACTTGAGCAAACTTCTCTGAATTCAGTGGGACTTGTTTTGAATTAGACTTGTATACGTATACCATCTTTCTCTTTAACAGGGAAACAGCAGCAATAACATCTATTCAGTTTTAATTATTGAGTCCCATAATCCTCAGCAATTCTATGCAAGAACCACATTCGCAGGGTTATATTTAGTGTACTTATTTGGGAAAATATATCCCATATTGGTTATAGTGTGGTAAAATAATTATTATGTCATCTTTAAGAATACTTAGTAGTTATGTAGGTATAACTTGTGCAACCGACTGGTTAGCTAATTGGTAACTAAGTATGGGATAATAGCAGGAATACAGTGGGGCAAAAAAGTAGTTAGTCAGCCACCAATTGTGCAAGTTCTCCCACTTATAAAGATGAGAGAGGCCTGTAATTTTCATCATAGGTATATCTTAACTATGAGAGACAAAATGGGGGAAAAAATCCAGAAAATCACATTGTCTGATTTTTAAAGAATTTATTTGCAAATCATGGTGGAAAATAAGTATTTGGTCACCTACAAACAAGCAAGATGTCTGGCTCTCACAGACCTGTAACTACTTCTTTAAGAGGCTCCTCTGTCCTCCACTCGTTACCTGTAGTAATGGCACCTGTTTGACCTTGTTATCAGTATAAAAGACACCTGTCCACAACCTCAAACAGTCACACTCCAAACTCCAATATGGCCAAGACCAAAGAGCTGTCGAAGGACACCAGAAACAAAATTGTAGACCTGCACCAGGCTGGGAAGACCGAATCTGCAATAGGCAAGCAGCTTGGTGTGAAGACATCAACTGTGGGAGCAATAATTAGACAATGGAAGACATACAAGACCACTGATAATCTCCCTCGATCTGGGGCTCCATGCAAGATCTCACCCCGTGGGGTCAAAATGATCACAAGAACGGTGAGCAAAAATCCCAGAACCACATGGGGGACCTAGTGAATGACCTGCAGAGAGCTGGGACCAAAGTAACAAAGGCTACCATCAGTAACACACTACGCCGCCAGGGACTCAAATCCTGCAGTGCCAGGCGTGTCCCCCTGCTTAAGCCAGTACATGTCTGGGCCCGTCTGACGTTTGCTAGAGAGCATTTGGATGATCCAGAAGAGGACTGGGAGAATGTCATATGGTCAGATGAAACCAAAGTAGAACGTTTTGGTCTAAACTCAACTCGTTGTGTTTGGAGGAGAGAGAATGCTGAGTTGCATCCAAAGAACACCATACCTACTGTGAAGCATGGGGGTGGAAACATCATGCTTTGGGGCTGTTTGTCTGCAAAGGGACCAGGACGACTGATCCATGTAAAGGAAAGAATGTATGGGGCCATGTATTGTGAGATTTTGAGTGAACACCTCCTTCCATCAGCAAGGGCATTGAAGATGAAACGTGGCTGTGTCTTTCAGCATGACAATGATCCCAAACACACCGTCCGGGCAACGAAGGAGTGGCTTCGTAAGAAGCATTTCAAGGTCCTGGAGTGGCCTAGCCAGTCTCCAGATCTCAACCCCATGGAAAACCTTTGGAGGGAGTTGAAAGTCCGTGTTGCCCAGTGACAGCCCCAAAACATCACTGCTCTAGAGGAGATCTGCATGGAGGAATGGACCAAAATACCAGCAAAAGTGTGTGAAAACCTTGTGAAGACTTACAGAAAACGTTTGACCTCTGTCATTGCCAACAAAGGATATATAACAAAGTATGAGATGAACTTTTGATATTGACCAAATACTTATTTTCCACCATGATTTGCAAATAAATTCTTTAAAAATCTGACAATGTGATTTTCTGGATTTTTTCCCCCATTTTGTCTCTCATAGTTGAGGTATACCTATGATGAAAATTACAGGCCTCTCTCATCTTTTTAAGTGGGAGAACTTGCACAACTGGTGGCTGACTAAATACTTTTTTGCCCCACTGTATATCAGGTCCATACTCAAAGATTTATTGCTGCTAATAGTTTTCTGTGCAACATTTAAGGTTTTTAGGGCTGTGCCAATCTTTGAATGGGTAGGTGCTTTGCTTCAAGCCTTGAAGCTGTTCAGCAAAGTAATGCACCTCTTGGTTCTAAAACACCCAAGCAGCAGCTGCGTTACTTCACTCTGCTTCTCTTACTCCCCACCACCCCGCAGACTCCCCCATCCTTCTGATGCCCAGAAGAAATCCCTGCAAGCGCTGGAATGGGCCTCTGCAAACTGCAGCATCTGCCCAGCAGCTTCTAGCTTTGCGAGTGGTGGAGGATGCTGCAGAGAGGAGGTGAGAGTCCAGAAGAAGGGTGTGAGGCTGAAAAAAGATGCAGAGAGCTTTGATGAGATAAACTGTGCTCTATGTTTGTCTTGAGGAAAAAGATCCTACCACCTCTGTGGCAGTCAGCTCTTCATCAAGGCACATCTAAGCCACTTTATATAGGCCTATACAATATCATTTAAAAAAACCTAAAAGATGCTGGTCTCTCTGAGGAACCAACTTTGCTTTTATGAACGTGTCTAGACATTAAGGTCTGCAATGAGAATCCTTTTCCTGTGGCAATCCAAAATTATAGAATGCACAATTAAAAGCCTGGCAAAATAAATTCAGATTTATAGATTTTCAAAATACCAACAGTGGGGGTGAAGCACAGTCTCTCAGGGGGTGAATTCCATAGCCCTGGAGAAAGTCTTGTATCCAGAAAGCTGGACCACTGACAGCAGTGACATCTTCAAAAGAGTTTGTATATCTTAACAACTGAACAGGGTGGTAACAGGAGAACCAGTCCCTTAGCTTAGACAGGAGGTTGGACTCAGTGTCTTCAGTGGCCCCTTCCAAGTCTTTGTGATCCAGACCTGTCATCCTTCTATCTTACAGCACAAAGAACTGGAGTAACAGATGTTTCTACAAGCAGCATGGAAATTATGAACCTGGAATTCTTACAAAACTAAATGGAGTAGTTTCTCTAGTTTTGTCCAGGACCAGTGATTTTTGCTTCCTGTTGTTCCTTTTCGTACTATTTTTGAATTTTGATTCCCCTCTGTTACAGGGACTAATGTTCCCAACATTCAAATATAATCTAGCAGCTTCTACAGCTTTTTATGTTCCAAGACATTGCTTTTCTTTTATCCTACTCTATATATTTATCCTCCAAACTTTCATGTTTCATTTACACATTTTCCTGAGATATATTTTTCCATATTATTTTTTACTGTCATGTTGGTAATGTGTGACATGATATGTGACCAGCTTGTGAAAATTTCTAGGTGCTTTTGGTTAGAGAACGAACACTTCTGGTAATCATACAGCTTTTAACTGCATTTTAACAATATTGGAAGCTGGAATGCTTTATTATCTAGCAGTTTCTCCAGTCTTATTCCCATTTTAGTCATATCCTGTGAGAACTTCTTTCTCCTAACTTGAATGCCTACATACAGATCATAATTAGAAATCACTATCCTATTAGGGACTCTTGCAGTAAAAATAAAACTACAGAACCTTCTGTTTTGATTTTTGTGTGAACTCACAAATATCTACAGTGGAAGAATGGATTATCAAACTAATGGACTTGGCTCAAATGGCAAAGTTAACAGCTTTAATAAGAGATAATACCATTTCTAAATTTGTCTCCTCTTGGCAACCCTTCCTAGATTACATGCTTGGGTTGGGAAAAAATGATTGTGGGATTTAATGATTAGATGGTTTGTGTTGATAGAAATAATGTGAATTTGGATTAATTAGTGGTAAGAGATTAACTTTTTTCAAATTTGTACTCATATCTGTATTGGAGATAGTCGGAAGTCACTTTCCATTTCATCTTTCTACTCGATCTCACTATTTTAGTTTTTGTCTTTTTCTTTTAGTTCTATCTTCTTTCTATACTTTCTGATTTGTATTTTAACTGTACTTTTTATATATCCTAATAAAAGTTGTTTTGATTTTTGTGTGGATGGACAAAAATAAATTGTCCAGAGATCTGATTGATCTCTGGGTAGCTTCCTTTGTATATCCAGTGTGTGCTTACCAGGGGATACTAGAGTCAATTAAAATTTAACAAGTGTAACTCCAAAAACCTACCACTAATATTTATGCACTGTACTTACAATAAGTTGTACAATATTAATAGTGTCCTAAACTAGAATTAACCTATGCATGCACACATCTGCTTTCTTATTCTTTACATTTGCTAACTAGAATCCTAGCACCTTTTTTGCAGCAAAACCCAATTGTTGATTCAGAAACCCCATTAATTGGGATACCAACCTAATAAGAAAACGAGTGAGAGAAAGGTGTGTGGCAAGGCTATACTTTTTCATTATGATTATCAGCATTCACAAGGTAAAACTGGGCTAGGTGATTTGCTGTTGATCAGCATGATTTCAAGCTCCTAATGGTTTAACAGAAGTCATAACAAAAAGGCTGTTTTCCTCCTAAATTAGACTGATGAAAGTAAAAAAAGCTTGAGAAAAAATACAAGTAGATGTGTACATAAAATGATAGTTCTGTAAGTTACAGTTTTGATAATGAAAGTGAATTCTTAGGCTCAGGAGCAATTTCCAATAATTCTATGTCACCTTTCAAAGGCAACATATTTCACTTGATTTTGCTTTGTGGACCTCAATATTTTAAGGTGTAGCCACAGTTTCCACTAAAGCTGCTCCTGTCTTGTATTCATGCTGATTTGACTCTAAACTGGTTTAAGAAAATTCTGCCCAGACAGGCAACAATTTGGAAGCTTGGCATTCAGACAAATCAGCCCTCAACAGACACATAGAGATAAACTGCATTTACATACCCTTCAAAAGAGACAATAAAAACACCTAGGAAACAAACAAACAAACAAAAAATAGAACACATCCCCTCCAAGCAGTCAATGCTCAGATCAACACCAGACAAAAAATCAGGCTGAAAACAATACTGTAATCAAGGACCACAGAGGGAGAAACCACCACCCCAGCACACTGGCAGGACAAGCTACTGTATATGAACAGGGAGAAAACCCCACACTCGCTTGCACTGGTGATGTTACTTAGTTGGGTAATGAATTGTCTGCAAGTAAATAGCTAAGCTCAGAGAGCACCAAGGACTCCACAAAGTAGTCAGATTGTCTAACGTCTTTCAGACTTTCCCTTACTTGAGTACTATTGCCTTGGAACCAGCAAGTTGCTGGTTTGAAGACTGGAAAGAACCTTTTTTTGATTTTTTCCCCCCCTTTCTTTCTCTGAGCTTCCTGCTTCCCTTTGCTTTTAAAAATAAACCCTCTAGTGGTCTGGGGGCTGGGTGTGAAACCCTTTCATTCCAAGTGAATGGAAAAATGGTAAAACAATGCAGCAGTGAACCTTTTCTTTGCAAAAAAAAAAAAAGCACATGAAGAGCTGGGGGGGGGGGCAGGAATAGCATTAAAAACATTTCTGCCAGGCTTTAAATCTGCAATCAGCAAGTGTTATAACCTTGTGTCATTATAGCCCTAATGATAAAAAGCAGCTTTAAAACGTATTAGAGAGCATGTACGTTTTGACTCAGTTGAAGGGGCAGCCCTTCCTTGCAAAGTAGCCAGTGAATTGCTAGGGTTAGCCTACAACAAACCAAAGATCTGTGCCATATCATGGAAAAGTATACTTCAGAAGTGGAGCAGAGAAATATGCCCAGGTCAGTTTGATGATTAGTGGGGGATTAACAGAGTCTGATATTGTCCAGAAACAGCTGCCTGCCTGTTCTAGTGATGGGACAGTATAGATGAGCCTTTAGTAAAAAGCAAAGCTGAAGCTGAAAGTCTGCCAGTCCTGAACTAGGCCATTTTATTATAATTATGCAATATATGAAAATGCAGGTGAACACTCATAAAATACCTGCTCATCTATTTTGGGGGAATGGAGATGCCATCCAAGCTCTATATGAATAACTTCTGGGTTATCTCTGAATTTTGAGAAGGATGTTTCCTAATTAGAGTTATTGGCCCTTCAGATTTGCTTCTTGCTATGTAGGATATATAGGCATGCAGTGCCTTTTCATTTATGATCTAAAATAAAGTGGTTTTTTAAAAATCTTTAATCATATTCCAAAATAATCCTCAGATGCTAGCCTGAGCGTTCTTGTTGCATATGTTTTTTTGGGCACAGTAGCTGCATGAATATTCTTGCACACACAAAAAGCTCCTCTGGAGCCATTACACGATTCACACAAGTGAAGATTATCTAGTTGAGTAATGCAGCCAAGTCCCGGAATAGCTCAAGACTGTTGGTAACTGCAGATGTCTTTCCTTTGCAAATACAGACCAGGACAGCCAATGTCATATAATCATGAAATAATGTTATTTCTCTTCATTTAAGGCCCTCCATTTAATTTGCATATCTCCTGTGTTGTGATAAAAGTTGCAGGGAAAGGAAATTGGCTAGGGACATAATGTTTGGTTACCATTCAAGTGGTCTCTGTGCATAAAAGAAATGTGTTACAGGAAATGTAGAATAGAAATTATTTTAAAAACTGAAAGAAGGTGTGATTCAAAACAAAAATCTGTCATTGCTAGGCTACTGTTTTAACATTTCTTTAAATCAGAGCTGCCTTTTTTGTGAATTTTTACTGCATTAGAATATTAAGCAGCATTTTTAAAAAACCTTTCCCTTGATCGAATTGCTAACACAAAGAGCTACAGTCTTTGTTTTTCATTTCTCAACCACTCTCTAAACTGGAGCAGATGAGTGGCCTGCAGCCCCTGACCCACCTTCAGAATGTGCTCCAAACGCTTTGCCAGTCTCCCCACTCAACCAGCAGATGTGTGACTCTGCTGGGGGAGAAGAACAGAGGGAATTTATTTAGTGTCACACTCCAAGGCAGCTTGTCTCTTGCACTGTACCTTCATTTTTACTCTGAAATAGGCAGTGTCTCTCCGAAAGGCCATAGCTGTGAACTAAATTGTTGTGAAACCTCTTGAGGGATACTAATGCTAGAGTTTGTGGATGCAATGCATACTGTCCATAACTGCCTTAGACCTCCAAATGCATTGAACAGTATTAACCACATTGGCTGCAGGAGTTGCAGTACAACATAACTGGAAGGCACCAAGCTGGAAAAAGCTGCTCTAAGAATCTATGTTAAAATATTTAAAATATGTTTGGTAATTGGCAATCTAATATTAAATCAACAAACAAATAAATACAGTGAGTAACTGGGAAATTAACAAAAGGACTGAATTGTGGAGCAGCATGTACAGAAAAAGGACTATAAAATCACAGAGAAAAATTGTTTTGATCTAATTTTCCTTCATAATCTTGACTGGAGTATCAAAAGTACTATCACACAACAGTAAAAGCTAAGAGTATGATCCAGCTGGAATTAAACACTATATTAAGTCCCAGTAAGATACTTTAAATAGGATAATTAAAACTCTTGCTTAAAAATTCTTCATCTAAGTCATTGGAGGTAAAATTTTCAACTAGATTGTTCCCTAAACTTTTAATATAAATAGTGGAAATTACAATTGACCAAACCATGGGAATAATGATTGGTTAGATCAGATTAGGACTCAATGCATAATATTAGTCTTTCATTTAGACTAAGAATTAAATTATCTATACTGCCAAAGACATTAGGAAATGGAATCTCAGTGCTATTTCTCCCAAATCTGTTTTATATATGCTACATCAGATTTTATACAGACACACACACAATAAATGAATAAACACTAAGGAAACAAAAAGACCAGAACAAATCCTCTCCAGCAGCCAACACCCAGATAAGCAGGGATTAACACCAGACAAACAATCAAACAGAAAACAAAACCCTAGTCAAGGAACTACCAAGGAGAAAACCACACCTGCATCAACACTGGCAGGGCAAGCTACTGTATATAAACAGGGAGCAAAGCCCACACTCACTAGCACTGATGATGTTACATAGTGGGGTAATGAAATATCTGCAAGCAAACACCAAGCTCAGAGAGCACCAAGGACTCCACAGTTCAACCCTGAGCTACATATAGTCTCTTCTGTTGGAGTAAAGGGAAATGAAATACCGATAATGTATCGGTCTCACATATATTTCACATCCCAAATGCCTATCATTAGGACATCGTTTGAAAGACAGATGGTTCTCTGGAAGGCTTCAGACAACAGCCATCAAGCAATATTTCACTTTGAAGGACCTGTGAACAGAATCTAACATCAAGTGAAGCTTAGGAGCACAGAAAGCAGACCATCCTGAAATGCTTAATGACTGCAAACTGAAACATAACTTTTTTTGGAGGGGGGTGATTTTAAATACACTACAGCTGAACTAAAAATTAATTTAATGTGGGGACACATTGCTCCATAACTGTTTCTGTGGTGGTACAGAGACTCGATGTGTAAAAGGAATTGTGCATCAAACAAGAATTGAGCTTATAAAGAAGCCATTCACCAAATAACTTAATACAAAGAAAGGGATATATGCAGGATTTTCACACATGAAATGAAAAAGTAATTACAAGAAAAAATTAATGCTTCCTAAAAACTAGCACACATTTAGGCTAAATGCATGCAGGACAATCCAATTGCCAAACCATTTAGAGGTACAAGTTCAGTGTCAGAATCTGACCATACCTTTCATTTCAGTGTGGCTGGTAAGAGTATGGAGAAAAATAAGCCATTTCACATGGAGACTTCCTTAACATTATAGTGATTTTTGCAACAATCATAAAATTAATATAACAGATGGTTTTCCTTAATTTAATGCTGCATTAATGTAATCTGCCCTAGCCCATCCTAAACCAGATAAGGAATTATGGAGTTTGTTCTGTTAATTAAAAACAAGAAAATATAACTGACTGATATTAACATCCAAACAGGTTTTTGCCAAGTGTAAAATTGTATAATATTCATGTGTGTGAATTTGTATGTATAAGATTTATCCCTGCCAACACCAACTAAAATATTTAATTTATCTTGGTGGGACTTATTTCTGAATGGGTATGCAAAGTTGTGTTTGAAAATTTGCCCCCATGATTTGGGATATACTGCTATAGTCTCAAGAATTGCAAATCTAGTAATTGAGGAACATCAGAGAATATTTCTGAATTGAAACATTTCCCAGTATATTCAGTTAAATGGTTCAAACTTTAGACAACTAACTCATTTTAGAAATTCAGCAAGAGATTTTTAAACACTGCTTGTTGCAGTGATTTTGAATACAGATACCCAACATAGTACAATGTCTTCCAAATGTTTTCATGGATACATATATGATAAACAGAATTAAAATATTCAAGTAATTTCTTTGGGCATTAACAACAATGCAACAAATTCTAATTATTTTAAATGAGGGAAATTAATCATTCAGTTCAAAACACAAAGACTGTAAAGTGCAAAATTAAATGAAGCCCCAAATATATTAGCTATGCAGCTTTAATATCACAGGTTTTTATTACATTTGTCTGCATGACCAGGACACATTGGTCTGGGAAAAGCAGGGAAATTCTTATCCATGGGACTCATACCTCACCAGAGCGACAAGGCTTCCAATATCAGCAATAGTGTGGGGCTCTTCTCAACTGTAATCTATGGATGATGCAGGGTAAGGAGGTTCAGTTTGCATCATGATGCAAATACTACAACTTACAGACTTGCTTCAGACATCAGGATGCAGATATGTAAGGGTGGGATTTGCATCATGATGTCACTCTGTGTGTATGTGTGCACATGTGAAAGAGAGAGATCATTTTCCTATCATTGTGGCTTGTTGCAAACACTGTTGCTACAGTTTCTTGGATTGCTCAAGAAATAGTAGGAAAGTAAATACAGCTTTGGGGATCTGGGGACATTCAATTCTGCTGGCTTACAGTGGAGGTGTGGCCCAAACAAAGTAGACAGTTGAATTCCAAACTGCCGTTCTTAAGAGACTACAATTATAGAATTAGCAACAAATAAAAGAAAGGCTGGAAAATATCTTGATTGGCTTTAGTCCACCAAAACAAAGTGGCTTCCTGGAAGAACTATGATATTATGGCCCTTGGTACAGCTTGCCAGGAATTTCTCTCTCTGTATATTAAATAGTCCAGGAAAAGGTGATCCTGAAGGTGATCATGTGTACTGGGGGTCCAGGGATCAAGTACAATCGATTATATGCTGATCTCATGCAGTTTATTGAAAATGGTGGTCACATTTAAAATTGAGTTTTGGCCAGACAGTGGTAACCTCCCTTTATTTGTCTTTCTGGATTCTAGCCTCTGCCTGCTCTGCCAAGCCAATGGTAGGCGTAATGAGGGCCTTAAAAAGACTTCACTCTTATCCATAGTATAACAACTTGTGAATTCCTTATTTTCCTACTGACGTTTGGTACCTTTCTTGTCATTCATGCTTGATAACAGCCAAAAGTGTATATGGAAAAGTGTGGGGGGGAGATTTTTGTACATTTTGCTTTTATCTTGTTGGCATTGTGCAGTGTTGTCCAAACTTGGCCACTTTAAGATGAGTGGACTTCAACTCCCAGAATTCCCCAGTCAGCATGGCTGGCTTGGGAATTCTGGGAGTTGAAGTCCACTCATCTTAAAGTGGCCAAGTTTGGACAACACTGGCATAGTGCGACCTGCCGATTCCAGCCTTATTGGGATGAGCATGAGCAAGGATCCATGAATGCCTTGCTCGAGACCTCAACCAATCATTCGTTTTCATCTGGTGGAGCTGTGATCAGGGGAAAGGCAGGAAGGCTGCATACCACTACAAGGAATTGAGGAGAGCCGCAAGGTTAATGGAGTGCAAAGTGAGCACAAGCAGTACAAGATGATCTCTCCCAAATTCAGGAATACCTGCCATCAGTTACAAACCCTGGAGAGGCCTTAGCCTCAAGTATTAGAGATACCAACTTTGTTATTTTCTCCAAAGTGTCTCTGATTAGCAACCCGAAGACATTTCCCTACGGTGAAGAATATATCAGAACTCAAAACTTAATAAAAAGAACAAAGAGGAACTGAGTTGACAGTATTGCAAGAAAGGAACACACAAAACAATGTATATAAAATAGAAAAGATTCCTGAGCCATCAGTACATATATCAAGTTACTAACTGGCGGTTCAGATGGACATAGTAATTTGCCTATATTAAGCACAGTGGCCAGGCACTCAAAGTTCTCTGAGGTATCTTGAGACGGGGCAACTAACTTGAGCTTCTGGCTTCAGAACTGTTGTAAGAGAATATCTTGACTTTTGCAATCAAAGCACAAGCTTTCTAGGAGGAAAGGGCATTGACGCTCGATGTTTAACAAAAAGAGGTCACATAGAGTCCATTACTGTAAAACAATAACTTGGTAACACTCTCAGACAAAAACTGCTATCAATTTTTTCCTACTAACAAAGTCCTCATAAAGCTCTGCTGAGACCTGAGAACTGCTTGGTCTTCATCCATTAATTTCCACTAGCTCACTAAAATTCAGACATTCCGCATGATATCAGACTCCAGAATGAGCATCACATGAAGTCACATTGGCCATCGCAATCTGGGAAAAGTCAATGCTCTCAGTATTTGGACAGTATCTTTGTCACACCTCTGAGAGCCAAGTAATGCCAATCTTAAAATGTAGAGGGTCCAATCATTCTGTAATAGCCTTATCTGACTGGATAGCCACCTAAAAGGTTCTGCAGTTTCCTCCCTAAATCCATAACCATTAGCAGCAATGTGTTGTCCAAAACTGGAGCAATTTACTTTGCCAGTCTGGGTTATGCAACCATCATTCTTCCTCTGCAGAAAAATCTAACTCAAAATCACCAATGCTTTCCAAGCCCACAGCAGCATTTCCACCTTGATGCTTGACTACCTGCTCCATTAAGCTTACTAATCTCAGCCTCATGCCTCTCACAACTCAAACTGCACTTCACATCTGTGTTTTTGCCACTCAGACTTTGCAACCTCAGGATCCCTCTCCATCTGTCCTGACACCACCTTTCATCTATCTGCATCAGCACTTTTCAAAAGAGCAGTTCATCTGAAACTCTCAGAAGTCCCATTTCATACTGTCAGCTCTTTAGTCAATTCATTGTGGTCACTGGCTTTCAAAACACTGAGCTTCCCCAGACATTAATTCTTTCTTATTGAAACTTTCTTAAAGTTTCCAATTTACATTGCACATTGCTCTCCCTTTCCAATATGGCTCTGACATCAGTGATGGGGGAATACCACTGCAATTACTTCTAAGCAAAGCCAAACATTTTCAAATTTGCAGTGCTAACAACCAAATTCTGACATTTTTGTGACTTCTCACCCACAAATCCCTGACACACACAGATCACAGAAATTGATGCATCCAGTGCACTCTGTCAGACACACAGGACTTGCACACAGAATGGCATGCACTGTCCTTACCAACACAATTCCAAGGCACCTTAGCTTATCCTTGTTAGGTGCCAAGATTGAACTAACTACCAAAGTGCTTCAGTGTTCCAGATGCTCCCACCCAATCTGCAAGCGATATTAATTACTGATTTTCCCCACCTCAAATAATATATTTTGCTATTCCCCAAAGAAATTACTTTAACACTTGAATTCTGTGTGCTTTATGCATTCTGTGTTAACTGCAGATAATTCTGCTATGCAAAATCTCACAATTTTGATTAAGTTGCTATGGCAGGGACTACCCAGAATTGGCTGGGGCAGGGCACATTTGCAAATTAGGTTATGGGTAATTTACATGTATGAGATTTGATCCAGATCCTCCCCTCAAATATTATATGATTTATCCCCCCATCCCCCCCCCCCGCTTTTTTTTGGCAGCTTCAAGTCAGTCATGCTGTTTTTTGGCAAGGTTTTTCAGAAGTGACTTGCCATTGCTTCCTTCCTAGGGTTGAGAGGGAATGAGTGGCCCACGATTACCCAGCTGACTTTTACACCTAAATCAAGGCTAGAACTCAGGTCTACCCACTCCTAGTTCAGCACCCACTAGACCAAACTGGCTCTCAATGAACCCTTTCCTTGGTATAAAAATTCTGAAAGCAACTGTGTATTTGTTCTGTAAGTCCATGGTAGGATTACTTTTACGTTAAACCAATATCTAAGAAAGAACAGAAAACCTACAAATCAAAAGTATAATATCCTTTGCATATGTTTAGAATTGCAAGTTACAGACATCTCCACAACTCAGTCTTTCTGCAGGACTTGCTGTTCCTTTGGAAAAGTATGAAGCTCCTTCCAACTGTAGGTTCTGTGCCAATGTGAGATTCCTACTACAGGATTTGTCTGAAGCTCAAGAAGGACTAGCTCAGTCCTGCTTCAGAACAATCAGTGAGAAGACAATTTCTCATTGGAGGGCAAGAGATTTCTCATTGGTGGGCATCATCTGTCCTTTTCCCACCTGCCCCCTTTTAGAATATTGCCCTAAGAAGGACAGCTTTACCATTTCTCCACAGTGCATGGTTAGGTCTATTGTTCCTTTGTTTATTTTTGTCATCAAAAGCAATTGCAGAATGGATGGATGAAGCTGGCTATCTGCCATGTTTATGTCATCCCATTAAGTCAAGCTGCCCAGCTGTGTAGGAGGAAGACAAGATGGAGGACTGAAGGCATGTGGGGGGCAGGGAGACAAAATTTGAGATTTAAAAAAAAACACTACGTGGTAGTCTACCACTGCAAAGCTTCTCTGGTACATGTATGTTGATATAGATGACACAGAGATAGCGATATATAGATATAGATATTATATGAACCAGAAAGAGACAGGAAGAAGATGAAAGGAAAAATAATTAAGTCTGCGTTATATGGCAATGTTGGTTACCATATTACAATTGTATTTTACTGTTATAGACACAGACCAGAAACAGCTTTATTAAAATATAGAAAGGAAACAAAAGGCAATTCAGAGACACAAGTCTGTAAGTTATATGCCATCAAATCACTTTCAACAGCTCGTTGACAAGTACTCGCCATCTGAACCTGTTTCTTCCAAGGATACTCCAGTAACCTCTTTGATCCTGTCCATTGTCTACCTTTGCTAATTTGATCTTCACTTTCATACCGCAACCATTTTTTCTAGTTCATATTGAATCCTACACCCAAAGTATCTGAGTTTCCTTCATGATCTTGCCTAAGACTGCAACTGCCTTTCTCCCTAGGATTAATCTTTTTACCTCTCCAGTATATTGTCCATTTTTATTCTTGAACCACCCCTTTATAAGTTCACATGCACACTGACATTACCTTTGCCCTTAACATTTAACTTTAACCCTGACTGTTCACCTTCCATTTTTACCTTTATAATAAAGTCTTCTAAGTCTTATTTTTGGGCAATAAAGGAGTGTTATCTGTATATATCATATACATGCATAGGTATAGGTATAGGTATAGGTATAAGAGGGGGACGCGGTGGCGCAGCGGCTTAATGACGCTGAAAGTTGCTGGGCAGAAATGGTCGACGCTTCAGCGGTTCGAGTCCAGCCTTCGCGTTAGCAGGGTGAGCTCCTGTTTCCTCCCCAGTTCCTGTCAACCCAACAGGTCAAAAACTCACGTGAGTAGATAAATGGGTACTCTCACTCTGGTGGGAGGAAAAATGCTGGCGGCGCCTTGCAAAAAGGAGTCGGGAGCAGTTGCTGGTAAGCGCGAAAAACCCCATGCGCCCGAAAAGGGCGCGAAGCAACGGAAACCCCGCCTCCTGCGCTCGCCAGCTGGGCTCTGCTCTAGGAAGGAGGCACTGGCAAACCACTTCCGAAACACCTTGCCTTGAAAACTGCAAAGGACTCGTCCAAGCAGTCACTGCAGAGTCGGTAACGACTGAGCGCAGATAAAAAAAAATAGGTATAGTGTATTCTCACTTTTCCAGTTGTGATCTTTTCTGGACCTACCTATTACCATTTATATGTTACGTTTGCTATAAAACAGACAATATCCTTATCTCACTCCATTCCCCTTTCTAAACTACTTTGTTTCTCCAAATTCAATGTTTATATTATTTTTTCATACATTGTAAACATTCTTCAGAAGACTAATTATATGTTCTGACATTCCCATTAGCCTTAATATAGTCTACATTCTGGCATGATCTAGATAGACAAAGGCCTTGCTACAATTAATGAACAATCATGAACCAACTTCTTGTATTCTTTTGCTATTATCTATTTTATTTTATTTTATTTTATTTTATTTTATTTTAGCTCTCTGATCTCATGTTTAACTTTTATATTGGACACCAAAATCTGATTGATAGTACTTCTCCATTTTCTGTTTCTGATTATGTAGTCTATTTGATTCTGATGTTGTCCATCCAGTAAAGTCCAAGCACAGATTTTGTTTATATTGTTTGACATAAGTGCTGGTAATAAACAATGGTTCACAAAACTCTAGAAGCCTTTCTCCTGCATTTCTGTGCTTGTACAAAACGAATTGTCTGATGAATCCAGGTTCTTTCATTTTTCCAATGTTTTCCTTCCAATCATCTATTAGTAACACTACTATGGGTTTAGTCTTGCAATGTCCTCCCCTGCAAATCTATTCATGGATATTTAACAATCTTCCCCAATAACTAGATAACTTAATCTTAAAGAGATGGGTGTCTCATCATCTGGCACCCAAACTGTTGCAGTCACGAGCATACTGTTTTCTTGATAACAATACAGAAGTGATTTGCCATTGCCTTCTCCTGGGTTGGAAATCTGGAGTTCCTTCCCTCGGTGGATTGGCTTCCCTGATGCCTTCAGAGCCCCACCGCCCTTCACCCTGTTATGGACTATTCTTATTTTCCCCCTCCCATTTCACCTTATCAGCAAAGGTGAATCCCCCTGAAGCTCATGCTGCTGCCAGTGTCACCTCTGAGGCACTGAAATTGCACATCAGCATGGCTATCCCCCTGGAGGGTACATCCAAAACAATAAGTGCTATTTATGATTTTTTTACTGTAGTTCCAATGACAAATAGTTAAAACAATTTGAATGAGAACAAGAGATAAAAGGTTTTGATTAGTGTTCAAAGCAGGCATGGTTTCAAAACTTGGAAAAATTACAATCCCCTTGAAAAGACTAACTTTTACAGGTTCTGAATGAGTATGAAAAAAAAAAACTAATAGCCACCTGGAAATCTGTTTGGAAATTTTATAATTAATGCATTAATTTGTCCAGCTTGGGGGGGGGGTTGTTTATATGTGTGGGGGGGTTCCCTTTAACTTATTCACACTACTGTTCGTTTTCACTGGCTGAAAGTACTATCTTACTATCCAAAATTTAATATTCTAAAGACATATCTAAATGTCTTTGGATACCAAATGTGGGAGGGCATAAAAATATAGATTATGTCAACCATGTTTATCATCGCTTATCAATTGTTCTTGCTAGGGTTTTTCTTTGAGAAATAGCCAAACAGCTGTCAATTTCTGTTTCTATTGCATAGATTGTAGACAGTGTTATCTTTCTCTAAGATTAGGAAGTACTTAGCAGTATAATCAGGTCTTTCTTACAGTGTTTAATTAGCCATTATAAAAGGCTTCTGCACAAAGAACAGGATTCTCACAGCCTATTCTTACGTTACCCTGCTAATTAAGTAATTAATTGGCCAGAAAAACATAAATCTGTTGAAGTGAAGCATTAAAAATGCAGTTTTGTAAAATAATTTCATAAGAGTTTGCACTATGGAATGTTTTAAACCAACACAATGCAGGATGACAGCATTCCTATAATGAGACCAAACATAAAACAACATGTATGAGAACATTAAAGAGAAAGCACAACATTATTGCAAACACAAACTGACCAACATATAGAAAGATATTTATATCCTTCTCAACATATAGAAAGATATTTATTTATCTTTTTTTATTTCTCAACATATAGAAAGATATTTATTTTTTATTTATAAAGATATTTATAAATAAAAATATTTATAAATAAATAAATACATTTATTTTTCATTTCTTTTTACCAGAAGGAAGGGATATTGTTTTGATGGAGAACAAGCTCTGACTGATTCACAGTTCTCTGTGAACAACTGTTGGCAGATGAAGATCAGCTGTTGTTCAGCTATACAACCAACAGTTATACTCTCAGGCGTATAAACATATCTAATCTGCTCAATTCTTGTTGCATTTTAATTGTGACATCCAAAGACCGGGTATTGTAAGGCTGATTCTCTGGAAATGGTCTCTGACTGAAATATAGGTTTGCATTTTTTATATACTGAATTACTGTAATAAACAAAGTAGACATCTATCCAGCCTAATCTAGGCCATTGCTGATCTTATTGACAGATTCTTCAGGATTTCAAAGCCAACTCACTTTATTTGCTGGACATATTTATTTAGTAGCTTTTTATTTGGCCTTTCCTCAATGCCATATATAATCTCCTCCTATTTGTCTTTCCCTACAGCAACAGCCCTATGAGGCAGCTGAAGATGACAGATAGTGACTGACTCAAGGTCACTCAGTGAGAACCGATAGTGATGGTGTATGGTCACTACACTGTCACTACATCAAATTGATCTTGGTGAAGTGCATGCCAAATTGTCCATTGATTATAATTAAGGTTTTGAAGGTAACTAATTTACGTATTATTTGTTCCCAAAAAACCATACTAGTTTTTTTCAAAGGAAGCACAATATATCTTTTAAAATCATTTGGTTTTGACATTGCACAATACCAACTAGGTATTGGTCTAGGAGTGGAGAGGATAAAAGCCCATGGCATCCTTCTATTCATCTTTTCTAGCAATTACTATTCAGATGCATTTTCCATCTCATATGTCTCATATGGAATGGGGGAAAGAAACCTGTTCAGATTGTCTCTATCTCCCTTATATTCATGGGGTTGCACAATATTTTCCACTTATATGGAAGAATGCTTGCATATCAGAGGACAATCTGTTGCCCTACAGATGCTGACTAAAGCTTCCATCAACACTGGCAGAGTCTGATGGAAAATAACAGCTGAAAGGTCCATTTTCCTACTTATGCTATAGAAAAATTGCATTTGAAAATTTTATATCCCAAAGCAATATTTATTCTTAGTAATTTGTAGTAAAGAATTCTGAACCATGATAGACCAGAATGATCTCCTCCTTGTGGATGTTTTCTACAGAAGATTTTGCGTTGGAATATTTTTTTATTATTATTATCAATTCTTCTCTTTTGGAGGTTAATGAAGGCTTATTCTCAATCTTTTTCTGAATATAAGACTGCAGGAGAATGACATCTTTTGGAGCGATGTCATCTGAGGTGGGGTTTAACTGGAGGTCTACCATGGTGACCACTCTAATTTTATTAACGTAGAAACAAGACTGTTGTATCTAGCAGATACTGATACTGCTTTCATGGAAATAAACTTTCTCATTCGGTTCAACAGGGAATCTGATCCATAAACACCCAAGTAAAAATCTCAATTATTATTTAGCAGATTTGATTACATTTTGGCAGATGCATCAAAGGCAGAATATAGCCTCACATGATCCTATGTACCCTTTCATGAATTTGGCTTTTGAGCCAGAAGAGAACTGGGATGGTGATTTTCAGAGGATTGTTATAGAGATTTCGATTACTCTATATTATATCTATGATCCTGGTTAATTTTCTAAGGCTTATTTTAGTTTGAATCAGAATGGGTTATTTTGAATGTCATGAATGATGCTTTATAGTCATTCAAAAACAGATCATAGTCATTGCTCAATAAATATAAGCAAGTTCTTCACTAAGTATTTTTCCCCCCTGTATTTTTCAGACAAAGGATGTGATTTTTGTAATGTATAGATGCCAAGCATAAATTATGGTATGTACATACTGATTGAAAATCACTCCTTGGTACAGTATATATTGCACAAAAGACTAATAAAGGATTTACTTACAAAAACAGCTAGATTATACTTCATACATTAGATTATAATTCTCATACATAAAGTAATTTTGTTGGGCACTCATTCACCAAGCAAATGCAAATTAAATCTAAAAAGTTCACTCCTTGAGTTTAAGATATTCTACAGAAACACTCATGTACAAACTCAATTAATATATAAGGTGGGAAATCATTTAAAGATCTATTTATGCAAATTCACTGACAAACATTGGTGTCTTCATTTACATGCTCCCCAAGGAAAAAAGCCCCTGAATACTATGGGAATTTGCCTGCTAATGCACTACACTCAGCTGAGAGTTAGAAGTTACAAACCAGGTTCAAAGTACTACCACAGTCAACATGTACTTCTTTTGACAAACTCTTCTCAATCTTACTGTAGAAAATAGTATTTCATGGTGAATAACTCCCTTGTGACCAGCGGGCTGGTTGGCTTGCCTACCAATCTTTCCTTGAACCTTTCAGATAAGTCATCTGACCTATAATAGCCCCACAGCCTTTGAGTGGTACAACCTGCCAGGTAATCTATTTCTTAATAGAAACTTTTTGATTCATTGTTTGATCTTTATTTAATTAAACTTTTCTAATACTCTTTTTAGCCCTTGGAATCCCCCTGCTCCTCAAGGCAGGTGATGTCTACTTCTATGCCCATTTTATGATGTGAATTATTATATCTTTTGTTAATGCATGGGCAAAATTTCCCAGCATTTAATGAAAAAGAAAGGTCTAAACCTGTCTCTCATGGGCACCAAACACAATTATATGCATAGGTAGTGTCCAAGTCTCTTGATGGTGTTTCCCCTTAAGGAAGCATATACAGAATGTAGAATCACTTTTAAAAAGAGCAGTTTAAATAACAGCAAAGTTTAACTAGCTCTTATTTAAGTAGTATTGAAGGAGGAAGCTAGTAGTACTGCTTCTTATATGTATTTGTTTTCTGAAAGCTGTATACAGGTAGTCCTCACTTACCGACTGCCTCGTTCAGCGACCAATGTTACAACAGTGCTGAAAAAATAACTTTACGACCAATGCCCACATTTACAACCTTTGCAGCATCCCTTAGTCATGTGATCACCATTACAGTCAGTATGTGTTGTCCTGTGCCTGACTTGTTGCTTTTCTTTTTTCCCCCCTCGCAGAGCAGAGCGGTTGGAGAGGAAGGGATTACAAGAGAGTAAGCAGGCACACAATGGGGAAAACACTGGGCTGTTTTCATAGCACACCTGCAGCTGCCAGCACCGGAGCACTGCTTTCAATTCCCCATAGTGTGCCTGCTTACTCTCTCGTAATTCCTTCCTCTCCCATGAATGTAAATACAAACATTAATTCCCTTCTTGCTAATTATCCGAGAGCTGGGGTGAGCATTTTCCAAAGGGCAGAGGAGTGGTTAGGAGGCAAACAAAAGCAGAAGGTGTGAAACTGATTAGTCTTGTCAGTTGCGGGTCCCAACTGTGGTTACTAAGTGAGGAATATCTGCATTATCAAACCAAAAGATTTACAGAATAATTCATTTTTATAAGTAAACAAAAAAAAATATCCTGGAGAAAAAATTGCATTTCTCACTCCCTCTCCTTGTCCCTAACAAATTAACTAACAAGAGTTATTTCCCACAACAGGAAGTATTTAAAACAGTGCAAATAGGCTTCTGAAAGGTAAACTAAGAGGGTTCTCTGAGTGAAGACATTTCCTGTTTGCTCTATGGCCAGGAATGCTTGGAAAATATCAACATAACAGTAAGAGAGCGAGCAAGTGATTAGCATTCCGGATAGCAGATGGGATGGCATAAAAATCTGCCTAAGGCCCTGCAGATTGATATGCACAATATTCTTCTTCATTCCAGTTGTAGCGGTTTTTTAAATAAAAGCATTAAAATAATGCAGTATATGTTAAACTACTGAATACAAAATTAATAGTGATGTTTACAAAAATCTTATCCAAATTTCTCCTAGGATTTGGTCATTCTGAATTATAATTTGTACTTTCTCAGTTAAAATTCTTATTTTTGCTTCTTGACTGTCAAGCTTCTTTTATACTATTGTGTTTACTTCCAACTTTCAACTTCCAACTAGTGAAATCTCTGGTGAGTGTCTTTTTCAGTGAAGATGAAGAGAAATGTATTTGACCAAGTTTTGGAGCTCATTTTACTTGGGATATTGCCAGCCAGCCACTTTTTTCATTAGGTAACATAACATGTTTGCATTAAGCGTTATGTTGCATACGTGTAGGATTGGTGTATGACTGAACATTTAGCTTTAGAAAGCATAACTGCAAGCATACTAAGACAGACAGACATTAGTGTACTAAGTTTTCAGTTATCAACCTGGGATCTAAACAATGATCTTCCCACCTCTAACTAAAATCCTCAGGGACAAGGTGCTAGAACAGTCATTTGTTTGGGGGGGGGGGTTCGTTTTTGTTTTAATCCCGCTTTCAGTCATGACCAATTCTATGGAGACTGCCTGGACGAGTCCCTGCAGTTTTCCTGGCAAGGTTTTTTCGGAACTGGTTTGCCATTGCCTCCTTCCTAGGCTGGCGGTTGCAAGAAATCGAGTCTCTTCCGTTGCATTGCATCCAGCAACTGGCAACCGATTCCCGTTTTCCTGTGCAAGGCGCTGCCAGCGTTTTTCCTCCAACTGGGGTGAGAGTACCTATTTATCTACTCACGCTTTCGAGCTGCTAGGTGAGCAGGAGCTAAGGGGGCAAGATGGGAGCTCACCCTGCTGCGCGGAGCTTGGGCTCGAACTGCTGAAGTGTTGACCATTTCTGGCCAGCAACTTCCAGCGTCATTAAGCCACTGTGCCACCGCATTTTTTGTTACTGAAGGAAAATAAATTATGCGTGATCCAAATGACACAGATGCTTTTAGTCAAAGGCAGTCAAGAAATTGCATCTCTACTTACTGTTATTCTGGAAAAAAATGATAGGATACAAATCAAACATTTTCCTTGGTATGCCTCAGCTATGTAATGCCTACAAGTTCTGCTGACAGATTAACCTGGGTAACAGATTTATCAAAATAGGTAGGCCTGACCTTGAGATTACCCCCCTTGGGATAGCCTGTAGTCCCTCCAGACCTTAAAAATTGCACTACTAATCAACGAGGTACATATACCCATTCAGGTAAAAAAAGAAACCAATGTGTTAGGAAACTGGATTACAGTTTCCCCAGGTAGTCCCCAGTTCAAGAATGATTTCCATTCCCAAGGTCTGTCTACTGAAGATGTTACCTAGTTGGGTAATGAAATGTTTGCAAGAAAACCACCAAGCTCAGAGAACCCCAAGGACACGAATTTGTATGTAAGCCAGAACAGTATTATTATATAATACTGTATAAGTAGTATTATGTAATTAACTCAAACATTGTGTATTTAACCTGAACCTTGCTACAATATGCTCCATTCTTAACTATGGGTCATCTGTAAACCGGGCGTCCTTAATCCAGGGACTACCTGTACTAGATTATTCTGCATATGGTCCTACAGCGGTCCTTTTCCTTCCACTCCTCAGTCATGGGTGTAAGAATTATGGGTTACCTTGCAAGGTTGGCATACAGTGGGGCAAAAAAGTATTTAGTCAGCCACCAATTGTGCAAGTTCTCCTACTTAAAAAGATGACAGAGGCCTGTAATTTTCATCATAGGTATACCTCAACTATGAGAGACAAAATGAGAAAAAAAATCCAGAAAATCACATTGTCTGATTTTTAAAGAATTTATTTGCATATCATGGTGGAAAATAAGTATTTGGTCACCTACAAACAAGCAAGATGTCTGGCTCTCACAGACCTGTAACTACTTCTTTAAGAGGCTCCTCTGTCCTCCACTCGTTACCTGTAGTAATGGCACCTGTTTGACCTTGTTATCAGTATAAAAGACACCTGTCCACAACCTCAAACAGTCACACTCCAAACTCCAATATGGCCAAGACCAAAGAGCTGTTGAGGGACACCAGAAACAAAATTGTAGACCTGCACCAGGCTGGGAAGACTGAATCTGCAATAGGCAAGCAGCTTGGTGTGAAGAAATCAACTGTGGGAGCAATAATTTGAAAATGGAAGACATACAAGACCACTGATAATCTCCCTCGATCTGGGGCTCCATGTAAGATCTCACCCTGTGGGGTCAAAATGATCACAAGAATGATGAGCAAAAATCCCAGAACCACACGGGGGGACCTAGTGAATGATCTGCAGAGAGCTGGGACCAAAGTAACAAAGGCTACCATCAGTAACACACTACGCCGCCAGGGACTCAAATCCTGCAGTGCCAGGCGTGTCCCCCTGCTTAAGCCAGTACATGTCTAGGCCCGTCTGAAGTTTGCTAGAGAGCATTTGGATGATCCAGAAGAGAACTGGGAGAATGTCATATGGTCAGATGAAACCAAAGTAGAACGTTTTGGTCTAAACTCAACTCGTCGTGTTTGGAGGAGAGAGAATGCTGAGTTGCATCCAAAGAACACCATACCTACTGTGAAGCATGGGGGTGGAAACATCATGCTTTGGGGCTGTTTTTCTGCAAAGGGACCAGGACGACTGATCCGTGTAAAGGAAAGAATGAATGGGGCCATGTATCGTGAGATTTTGAGTGAACACCTCCTTCCATCAGCAAGGGCATTGAAGATGAAATGTGGCTGGGTCTTTCAGCATGACAATGATCCCAAACACACCGCCCGGGCAACGAAGGAGTGGCTTCGTAAGAAGCATTTCAAGGTCCTGGAGTGGCCTAGCCAGTCTCCAGATCTCAACCCCATGGAAAACCTTTGGAGGGAGTTGAAAGTCCGTGTTGCCCAGCGATAGCCCCAAAACATCACTGCTCTAGAGGAGATCTGCATGGAGGAATGGGCCAAAATACCAGCAACAGTGTGTGAAAACCTTGTGAAGACTTACAGAAAACGTTTGACCTCTGTCATTGCCAACAAAGGATATATAACAAAGTATTGAGATGAACTTTTGATATTGACCAAATACTTATTTTCCACTTTGGTTTGCAAATAAATTCTTTAAAAATCAGACAATGTGATTTTCTGGATTTTTTCCCCCATTTTGTCTCTCATAGTTGAGGTATACCTATGATGAAAATTACAGGCCTCTCTCATCTTTTTAAGTGGGAGAACTTGCACAATTGGTGGCTGACTAAATACTTTTTTGCCCCACTGTAACACAGGTTTTCAGTCACCATCCCTTTTTTTTTCTTTTTTGCAATAAATGTGGGTTTCCATCTGTATGCATTCATTGTATAAAATGCTTTTTAAATGTTTAGAAACTCAGAAAAAATACTCATTTTAAAAGTAAGATATCTGACCCTCTCTGGCATGTTTTCAAGGTAGCTAACAACAATTAAACAACAAAAAAAGTGGCTTTCTCTGCTGCTATAATGTATGAGAACGCACTGATTTCTAAGCAGGTGCATGTTGTGCTGTCTCAGCATAACGGCCAACATTGAGATGGGATGGAAAGGACAGACCAGGAGCAAAGAGAAAGGAAAAAGTCCAGCCTCAATTCATACTGTGCACACAGATGTCACAAATGCCCTCCAAGTGCACTTTTAGGCATTACTTAGCATGCTGGATCATGTCAGTAGATTTTCTGGGTATTTTATGGTTATTCCTAAAATGACCATGTCCAAGACATAACAGATTATCAACCTAATATCAGAACAGACTAAAGATATGTGGACAGGAATATTGTGAATGCAGTTCCCTTGCCAGCCAACAGAACTCAGGCTTTCCTTACAGATATTGCCTTCTGCAGACCACAGAGGTTCCCATTTCACATTCCCTCAAGTGACAGATGCTCTCTGTTATGTACACAAAGGCAGGTAACTCCAGTCCCTCTGCTAGATACAGGGAAAAAATGGGTCATTTTACAACTTAAAGCAGGAATTGTGGAAAAGCTGTGCCCTCAGGCTGGGAAAAAATAGGGAACTACCTGGTCCCCAACAGCCTGTAGTGAAATTTGGAATTTCCAAGAAACTGGGAACTTGAGTAAAATTAAAGCAGAGAAATAGAAACTGAGGAAATAAGTAAGGATTTTGAAAGGAATGTTGGTTCTTTTTCCTGTGTGCTGCTAAGTATCATTGTCTCTAATACCTTTTATCATCAGTTGCTTAAATCTCGGCTTGGATTCCTACTTCAGACTATGTTCCAGATGTTTTTTTTCCTCTACAGAAATCCTCTGTTGATCTTTAATACTAATTAGGAAACCATCATTCTCTCTCTTTTTTTAATGGAGACTTTAGGGGAGAGTTCCCTCTATTTGTGGCTGCCTGGAGCTTCCTTCCTTCTTTTTTCAGATTTTTTTAAATCCCGTCTTTATTTTTTTTATAAATAACTCAAGGCAGCAAACATACCTAATATTCCTTCCTTCTCCTCCTGTTTTCCCCACAACAACCCTGTGAGGTGGGTTGGGCTGAGAGAGAGGGACTGGCCCAAAGTCACCCAGCTGGTTTTCATGCCTAAGGCGGGACTAGAACTCACCGTCTCCTGCTTTCTAGCCTGGGGCCTTAACCACTAGACCAAATCATCCGGCTCCTTCCTTCCCTCGTCCGTAATTGATCTACTTCACTACTCAAATGTTTTCTTTTTTAATATTTAAAGTTTTGAAAAGGGTTGTATTTAAACTTTCTTCTTAGAATAATGGTAAATTATATTTGTCTCTTAGGAGACAGGGAGGGCTAAACCATCTAGCTACACACCATTACCCTACAAAGCACTATAGAGTGCTACTGAAATTATTGTATTTTGCACCTCTTAATTGCTAGAAAAACAGCACAGGTCGCGGGAGCTCTCTCTCTCTTACACGCAAGGGTGAGAAGGAAGATGCCAGGTGAAAACAGGTGAGGCTAGCAGAAGCTACACAAGCACGACCCCAGAGAAGGAGGTGGGTCAAAGCACAAAGAGGCTTGACGCATCCGGCCTTTCTCCTTCTTGGCATAGCCATGTGCCATAAAGAATAAATACCACATGGCTGCGGGGTCACCTTCCTACCTGCTTCTGAGTTTCCAGAGGCATCATATCAATGCTTTTTATGCAAGGCAAACATTCTGAAATATGCCTTCGGGGTGATTTAGCTAAGCAGTTTTTGTGTTCTTATGCTTGCTTTGGAAATCTGCTTTGCAATATTATGCTAAATGTCAGAGAATTTCCATTTTTAGAATGATATATGTGTACTATTTTGGTTTTGTTTAGCATAGGAGATGCACATTTCAAACAGGGTCTCTAAACAAAAATGATAGAATTGGTCATGGTTACTTTTCCATTCTTGAATGGGTTATGTGCATGCATTTCTCAATATTTCAATAGCAAAAGTTAATGCAGTAGAACTTTTTGAATTATATATTCCTCCCAGCTTAGTATATGGAAGTCACAGCTGGGTCATTGGGAGCTGTTGGAAGGACCTGAGTAACCAACAGATTTAAAATGAGTGTGGTGAAATAATATTAAAATATATGTGCTACTATTTTCTTAAAATACTGTGCAGGGCTTAAATTTTTTTGTACTTTTTCAGAGCCATAAGTTGGCTGTCATACAAATAATTGAATCAAGTAACAGAAATGCAGAAATTCCTTTTCTTTCAGTAACCAGGTCAAAAACTGCATAAGGGCCAGATCATACTTTTATTAATGCTCCAAAATAATTTACAGGGTATTCGATTCACAGCCTTTCATCTATTACTCAGTACCAAGGGCATTCCCCCCGCTTTCCCCTTGTGCATACTCTGGGATTTATTTTACATTCAGAATTCCTGGTGGAGGTCTCTGGCTAGCAGAGGGAGTCCTGAGATAACAAAATCACATTTAATCTCTGCTGGGTTTTGGAACTGCTATGGCATCTGATGTGCAACTCTTTAATGTGCATAATACTAGCACTTTGCCATATGCTTAGTGCTTTAAAAACAATTAAGCCACATGCTTTTTGCTTCCAGTTTGCTTTCACACATATTTTTCCAAGATGCCACAGCAATCTGGTGTTTTACTTTGAAAAAGAACGGCTGTTTATCATAATTGTTCTCAGCTGTGGAACTTATCCCAACGTTGTTTTAGCAATTGCAGAGCCGTTCCCCACCAGCAGGCCTTGGTGGAACTCAGCTCTTGCTGTGGCAACCAGAAGAGCTGCCAGCATCAGGAAGCCTTGTCTTGACTCACGTTATCCCTTTGTATTTTCGCGCTGGCTGGCATTTGACGGGACAAAAAAGAGCAGGAGAAGCGAGCTTAAATCATGGTCTAGGATGAGGCATGATTAGTGTCATGCAAGCAGGGGGTAAAATTAGGGTTGCCAGACCATTCCAGTGATGCTGTAAATCACTAGGGGTGAAAAGCTCTGGCAGCACAGCGGTTCTGATTTCATATAAAGAGTTAGTGATTTGCTGCAAATCTCTTCCTGCAGATTAGATGTTCCTGCAGCAGAGAATTAAGTGCTGTAACTGCAGGAGCATCTTTGCTTATTACTGCATATTCCATTTCATATTGGGGAAAGGGCTGGGCAAAAGAGTGTAGAGATTTGCATAGCAGTTCTCTCTCTCTCTCTCTCTCTCTCTCTCTCTGTGTGTGTGTGTGTGTGTGTGTGCATCAGTCCAAATCAATCCACTGAAGAATGAAGGCCTCTTACAGATTATGGATCACAGTGTACCACGCGGATCCAGTGTGGGTTGTTTGGTGAATGTTTCTTGACTTTCCAGTCCATGGGTCTGAATGGACTGGGTCCAAGAAACATAAATTCAAGCAACAGATTAATGCATGGTCCTTCAGTCACTTCACATTACAATATTTCCAAAAGTGCCAATTCCAAAATGCCAATTCATTGATTAAAACATTAAATAATGGCTTAAATTGCCAAGATTTAGCATCCCCCTATGGCAATCATATGTAGTGGGGGCACTCTGGCCCTCCTCGCTCCCCTGCCACCACTCTGCAGCTGTAGGTCCTCCTGAGGCCCTGCATATGCAACCAGTGTGGTTGAAGCATGGGGCAAGGAGAGCGCAGGGCCCCAAGGCAGCTGCTTCCCCGTCCTTCCTTCGCTGCTTTAGAACTCATCTGTAGAACTCCCCAAAGTTAAATCATCTGAAAACTTTAACATTAATGCAGGGAAACACTGCTGGAGAAAAAAAGAGGATGCATTTTAAATGTAGCATCCAAAGAAGTAATACTGCTTCTTCATACACTGAGATGACTAGACAATTCAGTTTAGTGTATACATCAAAATACTACAGTAATAAACAATTGCTACTAAATGTCGTCCAGCTTGCAAACTCTCGTTTCCCCAGGCGTTAAATATTTTTAGTGCTGTTTACATTTTCCGTATTATCTGGTGATACTTTTACCAATTATTCTGCTGATGTTTTAGACCTTATTTCCAGATTTACATTTCTTTTAATAAAACAATAGAGAATGCAAAGTATGAGTAAACATCAAGTAAAACTTGTTATTAATTTTCATTCATCTGCATACTTATTGTCAATCGGTAATTTCCCAAGAGTCCCAATTGAACATTGCAGAAACAAACTGTGGAATTTAATGCTTGGAAGGACTTTTCTGAAATGAAGCAGCTCTGAGTAATGTCAAACACTTCCCGTTCCCTACTGTGCTCTTATGTTGTGTGCAAAATGATATTATTCATTCATTCACTCATTTGTTAGATTTATATCCCACCTTTTTTTCAGAAGCTCAAGGCAGTGTTCATAGCACTTCCTCCTGAGGAACTGATTGGCCCAAAGTCACCCAGGGATCTTCTACTGACTGTAGATATGATCAAATGTCCCTTTTGCATAGACAATGCCCCTCTGTCTCTGATGAAATGGAAACTGTTCTGTAAAGGGCTAGATAGTAAATATTTTAGGCTTTGTTGGCTAAAAGGTAAAATCAAGGATATTATGTAGGTACTTATAGAACAAGAGAAAAAATGCATTTCTACATCTTTTTTACCTTCCTCCACCTTTCTGGTGCCTCAGTGCAGCAGCTCATATTTTCTACATCAAAGTTCCCATCTAAGGGTTGTTTGGATTTTTACAGTTCTATTATGATAGTCCTGATAGTTAAGTATCCATGCAGTTGCAATGAGCAGCAAAAATGGAAGCTGTTGCTCCTGCTGCTGCTTGGTTGGTCCTGCTTCTGGCTGGTTTGGAAAGGTGTATGTGGCATCCAGGAGGCTTCCCCCAAAACCTGCCTTGAGCTTCTGAAGAAAAGGTGGGATATAAAGGTGGGATATTATTTTGCAGATTGAGATTAAAATTTTCCAGAATATTAGGACAAAGCCCCAACCTGGGTCTATACTTGGGACAGAAGGATGGATGGTTCCAATGATGATGTCTCCATGAAGCCCTAGCCTCAGTTTATCATTTCAAGAGGTGCCAATGCAATTGCACAGGCAGAGAAAACAAGCCCATTCCATCACAGGCTTTACATAGATGGTAAAACCATGTGGCAGGAGAAGAGAGATGAAGAAAAGGCAGGGAAGCAGTGCTCTCACCTAGGACTAAATGAAGCTTTCAGAACAGTATGGCAACAGAAGCAAAGCATGAGCAAGATACCTTTCTTGAATTAATGGGCAACAGTACCATCTCAAAGATACTGGAGTTACTCTTGTCAAGAGTAACTTGACAAGATGTCAAGATGAGTCTTAAAGAAGGGGATGCTTCCTGTTTTCCTTTACAGAAACCACAAGCCTACTTCACATGCTGCGGAGACTTGGAACTAGTAAACTTGAATGATCATGTGATGGGGGCAGCTTGAATTCTTTGGCCAAGGTTGCCTACACAAAATCCCTCTGGAGTTATTCTGAGTTGACTGATCAGGAAGGCTGGGATAAAATGGGATCTGATCTCAGCCCAGTAGTTTGGCAATGGCCATTTTCTCAGATATCACATGGAAATGCACTCACCCAGCTGAATGGGGATCAACATTTAGGACAAATCTTCTTTCTCCAAGCTAATCTTCTGTTAGATTAAGGGTGAAATCATGTGGTCTGAAGGCTGCAGGTTCCATCCCAAGACCCCATTTATAGTTCCACAAAAATGGCTGGACTTTAGCAGTGTTTTCTTTTCATCCCTTCCTTCAAGTTAAGGGTGAGAATGGGACTGGAAAGCCACTCCATCTTGAACAACACCCAGCCCCAACAAAAAGGCCTCAAATCTCAGCCCCATCCCTTCCTGTGATAGGATCACATCTGCAGATCATAGAGTCCTTGAGTCCAATCCTTTGCTTACTGCTCAAACCCAATTTAAAGCATCTCACGTTGAAAACTACTGCCTCATTCAGTTTCCAATTAACTGTTTCTTCTTATTTTTTAAAGTGTTATCAACAAACCAGATATCCCCATTCTATACCTGTGCATTTCACTTGTCTCCAAAGTGAAGAACTTTGTAGTTTGTGCTCCTTAAAATGTTGCTCACCCTTGCACTCTGATTTTGGACTGCTGTTGTTCCTCTGGTCACTGCTGCCTGTTTTTTACAGAAATGATTATTAGCTAGGACATAAAACCTAAACTGAATTTCATCAACTTGGCTGTGAAATCAAGTAGAACGCAGAAAATAGCCTGTGACAAAGAGTCTACTTATACAGATACAAAAATGACATGCATGCAAAGTTAATCAGTTTTCTAGTCAGCACTGCAAAGACAAAACTATCAAAAGTTGATAAATTTTAAAAAGGATCTTAAAAGCCAGATGTGGAAGCTCCTCTATATTGCATTCATTTTGCAGGACAGAAAATGCAATGCAGATGATTTAGAGGGTGTGGCTAATGTTGAGGGTCCGCACCAATTGTAATCCAACCATATAAATTGGAGAGCCCCACAGTGACCATCCAGTATGAGAGGGTTATATGGATGATGGCTGGGTGTTTCTACATAAAAATGAATAGAATTCACATACAATATAGAAGGAATCTCATTCAAAAGGGAGCCAAACATGCATTTTATTCCAGGGGATTCCAGTATTTGGACAAAGAGGGTCAGTTCCTGAGTTGTACCATTTATTTATCCCACAAAAACTCAGTAGGAACCACTGAGAATTCAGCAGTCACTGTCTGCTCAGCCTCAATTTAACTGCCTTTACTTAATGTTTAGATTAAAACTCCATTAATCTAGAATGGACCAAAGACCATTGGATGGATCAAAAGACCTACAGAAATCAATGAGATGATGAAAAGGGTTATTTAAATGACATGGTAACAGACAATGATTAAACTGAATTTTATAACTAGGGAATGATAAAACATTTTGCATTTTTCTGACAAAAAAGATTTGGCATTGTGAAGACTGGATTTTGAATGATAACATATCATACTGATAACATATCAGTTCACATATGTCACAAAAATCTGAGCCAATGAATACTGCTTGAAAGACAGTCAGAAATAAACAAAGATAGTATTCAACATCAGCAACTTGATTATGACTGCCATGAACCTAAGAAGCTGTTGTGACAGTCACCTGAGGACAACTTATTTATCCTATTATTTATTTACTATGCATTATTTATCAATTAGTAAGGGGCTGCAGAAGCAGGTTCAAATAGGAACAAAATGGTGGTGGTTATAAACAAATCAGAAGCAATATTTTTGATGTGGACAACATCAGGAATGATCTCTTATTCTACCTCCCAGGAGATAAAACTCAGGCCTTTCTACAATCTAAAAAGCCGAACTCTCTGAGAAGCTGAGATAAATTATCAAATGGCAGCTGCCAAAAGAGCCAATGCAGTTTGGGGCTGCATCAACAGAGGTATCTTGTCAAGATCACAGGAAATGATAATACTGCTCTCAAAAAGGCCACTCAGGAAGTGGAAGGAACAGCAAGGATTGTGTGGGGCTTGGAGGCTAAATCCTACAAAGAGTGGTTAAAGGAACTTGGAACTTTTAGCCTAAAGAAGAGAAAGCTGAAGGGAGACGTGATAGCAGTGTTCCAGTACATGAAGGGACGTCACAGGAAAGAGGGTGTGGATTTATTCTCCAGAGCACCCCAAGGTAAGACAAGACCCAGTGAGTGGAAGCTTCACAGCGAGAGATCCAAACTTTGAAGAAGAAGAATTTCCTGACTGTGAGAGCCACTGAGCAGTGGAACAGCCTGCCTCCTGAATTTGTGGGTACTCCATCATAGAGGTTTTCAAGAAAAAACTAGACAGCCATTTGTCCAGGACGGTCTGAGGATTCCTGAACTGGGGGGGGGGGGCTAGAAGACCTCCAAGGCCTTTCCAACCCTATATAATGCCGGAAAACGCAACGGCCTTTGCTGAAGGCAGTCCACAGATACCCCACTGCCTTTGCAACAAGACGCCGGTCAGGCAACAAGGGACGAAAAACAGGACTACGCAGCGGCGGCTCGTTTCTCCCTTTAAACAGGTCGGGACCTCCATATTAGACTACAGTTTAACAGCGCAGATGGCAGCGGTTTGTCTGTAATAACCTATTTACAGGCAGCCATAACGAGTAGGAAAGGAGGAAACGGTGTGAAATTCAATGTCATAACTTTTACCTTTGGTCGAGAAAACATAAATATCAGATTTTTCACCCAAAAGTTAAATGTGAAAGAAACGTGCACTGCAACTACTTCAGAGACAAGCCCACTTAACTGTATTCCATTACTTTAAATCGGGGAAAAATATTCAACACAAAGCTATTTCTGGTTAATTTACGAATCTCTAGGAGTGTAATTACGGCACAAAATACAGTTTCGATGGGTTTTTAAGTCTCAGTGCAACAGCAGGTTTATCACGCAGATGCTTGCTGACGCCCACGTGCGCTGTCGCACGGCTGCCCGGGCCGCGTCGTAAACCTAGGGGAGGCGGCCGCCCGCCCGCAAGCCCAGGAGGCCCGGGCAACCCTCTGTCTTTCGGGCGGGGTGGAAGGAAAAGAACAAACCTGGCTGGGGTCAGCTGCCAAGGTGGGAGAGGCTGAGTTGCTCGGGCGGCCCAAGGGTGGAGGCATCTCGGTTTGTCGGGAGCCGGTGCTCCCCGCTCTCGTCGGGGGCTCGTGAGCGCCTGCGGCCCCCGAGCGGACCGCTGGCAGGTGGGAGAGCGGCGGCCGCTCGGTACGGCTCGGCTGGAAACGGGGCGAGGAGGGGTGCGGGGAAGGCCGTAGCAGCTGCCTCTCTAGCGCTGCTACTGCAGCGGGAGCAACGGAAGCTCCGGGGAGCCATCGGCGGAGGGCTTGGCTTGCGACTCCGATCTCTATTCATGCCCAGCCTGGATGTTGAGATCCTGGGGATACTTAGATATTTGCAGTATGAGTATCTTACCTTCAGCCTCGGTGCGTTCCAAGTTTGGCTTTCCTCTGTCCTTACCACATCCATTAGAAATGGGTTTGCTTTTTAAAAAATTATGTAAGTTGAATGGCGATGCAGTTCCAAGATAAGGTGAGACCAGTTTTTTGAAGTGAAGGTAGTAGAAAATGAACTTAGGACAGTGATGGCGAACCTTTTGGGCTCAGCGTGTCAAAAATTCGGAAAATGCCGAATTTGACTCTGCCGGCATGTCACCCCCCTCCAACAAAAGAGAAATAATTCTTTACATATTGATTTATTTTAAAAAATACAGTCCAGTCATGTGTGGTGCTATGTATTATATGAAGAAATGTCAAATAATTACAAAAATGAAATACAAGTAAAACAAACTCAGTTTCTTTGGTAACTCAAACAGGGAGAACAGTTGTCAGGTGTTGATGAACGCTGGCGTGTCCCCCAAAACGTTGTTGGCGTGTCACCCAAAATGTTGGCGTGTCACTTTTGACACGGGTGCCATAGGCTCATCATCACTGACTTAGGGCATCACATGCAAAGAACGGAGTTTATCACTAACTTGTGGCTTTTCTTGAGACACCCCACTAGTTTCTAGCAGTAGACTCAAATCCAGTGAAATATTAATGTCCCCCAGGTTTTGATTCCTAGATGTGAGGAAATCAGGAGCCAAACAGTAAAGAGCATGATTTGAGGACAGCACTTAAGGTCCCTGGCAGGTTTGGTCTCTGACTCCAGTTATCAGATTGCCCAAACTTCTGCCTCTGCTTCATTTTGCATTTGTTGTGATATTACCTCAGGTAATATCCCATGATAAATGGGTATGTGTGAGCTAAACATTTTCTGCAAGTATAAAACATGGTGTGGGTCATTGTTTTTAGCACAACTTTAATTAGCATGGAAGTAAAATTCCTACTGATTTAGAAATGGCTTGTCTTTAATTTTTTTCTCATGAATAACTGAAGGGGAAAGAAAGATAAACAGATTAAGAAATCCCATGTATAATATAATACATGTAATAAATATATATGAATAAATCATTTTTGCCATATAATAATTCATTGCTAAATCACCAATTTAGGACTTCAAAAATAAAAAGCTGGAGATGCTTCCAACTAGTATTTGGCTGGTGGTGGTCTTTGCAACTATAGAAAGATTTCAGGAGAGTTCACTTTGTTGCATTTAAGTATGGAGCTCTGCACCAAAGATGTTACCTAGATGGGTAGCAAAATGTCTACAAGAAAACAAGCAAGCTCAGAGAATCCCATAGTTCAACCCTGGGCTACTTATTTTCTCTTCTACTAAGGCCTGGTTGTTCTCCCCTTTGGTTTTGGGTTTTGCCTTCCAGTTAGCTGTATTCTTTTTCTTTGATATATATTGTTTTCTTTTTCTAATTGTAAGCCACCCAGAGTCACTGTGGAGCTGGCAGCCTTGATATAGAAATAATAATTAAACAAATACCTACCTAGCATTGTAATGGTAGTTATTTGCTATGACATATACATTAGTAGATGTTATCCTAACATTACAGAAAGATAATATAAAGAAGGATCAGACATGGGCATTCCATGTGGTGAATCAGAATTCTGCCAACAGGGTCAACATTCTGCCATCAAAATAAAGGCAAGTAGAAAGCGCTACATATTTTCCTTTTACCTGCAATCATCAGTGGGGAATTTGCAAAATATTGCCTTATTTAGGCAAGACCTGGGAGTATAGATGAGACATCTGGTGGCTCAACTTTGGCTTGTCCAGAAAGTGAACCACATGCTGAATTGATGCATGGGCTGAACCCAGCCACTGAAGTTTGAAAACATGGTTTGCTTTGCCAGATGAAGCTATTTATGTTTTCCGTACTGTGCTTAAATAAACTATGGATTATCACTATCCTCAATTGGATTAGTGGGGTTCTCTCAAGGCCAATCTACCTCACATTGCTGAGGAAATAAAATTAGGGGAGATCCTTGTCAGAGAACAGGCAAGATATATATGCAGTAAATAGATTTGGATTTGTTTCCTCTCCAAACATTAGAAAAAGACTGGGAAAAAAGATGTTCAAATAATTATGTGGAGGCTAACAGCTCACCAAAGCCTATCATTATGAATTCTGTATTCAATACCCTGGGCATTAAAGTATCTGTTTACACATCACCAAAGAAGAGGACAAAAGAGGATGGCTATTTGTAATAGGTATAAAATGGCTTTGAAAATATTTTCAAAATATCATATGGTGATTTTTCTGTTTTTCCCATTTTTGGTAAGGTGTTGTTGGTCTTTGTACATGGAATGAAATTACTTTTTTTCATTAAATGTTACACCATGAATACAGTATTTAGATGAGCTTTCTACTATCAATAAAAGGACACAAAGTTCATGGATAATAACATTATTATTTACTTATTATTTACCATTTACTTATTTATTGCTTTACTTATAAATAATAATTATTATTATTTATAAGTAAAGCAATTCTAAACCTGGGTTCCAGTCTTTCTGATGGCTACAGTGGAATTAAAAGTGTTAATTTTGGATGGACTGTGCCCAGTGTAATCAAGCCCATGTTCTCCAATCTACTTAACTATTTAATCTATTTATGTATATACATTTCCAGGTCCAAACTGCTTTGCAGGAACCACCATCATTCCGGCTGGCATCGAAGTCAAAGTGGATGAGTGTAACATCTGTCACTGTCATCACGGGGACTGGTGGAAGCCTGCTCAGTGTTCCAAACGTGAATGCCAAGGCAAGCCAGCTGCATAGGGCAAAACCCCAAGCAATGATGTTTGCATACCCACTGTGACAGCTTCCCATGTTAAATCTGCCAGCTGCAGTTGGGTCACCAGCAAAATCTTTTAGGGTTAAATAAGACTATTTTACCTGTGAGCTTGTTCTCTCACTCTCTTTTCCTCTCTGAGAAAATCTACGTAGATGCCTGACATTACAGCAAGCAACACAGATTGGTAAAGTAGGTCAGGAGAAGAATGTTCTACAGAGCTTCTTTTTCTGGTGATGGCTTATGTTTTCTCCACCACGTGGGGATAATTGAAAAGAAAAATGTATACTGTAATTTCGATAGAAACCAAGCTAAAGCCAACCAGTGTAAGCAGTCAATGTTCTTGAAAGAGATTATACAACCTAAGAAAGTCAACCCTCAAGATCATCACTCAGCAGCATATACCAGTGTCACTCTGTTGCATTATCATTTTCCCCATCTCTTCGGTTCTAGGCAAGGAGGAAAGAAGCTGAAGCTTCCTAGAGAGTTGCTTTTCCCTAACCCATCAGACTAAACATGCCTACTCAGATTAATTTCAGCGACAATTACTGCCTTCTTTGCTCTCTCACCACCTTTGAATAATCTCAGCATGAATGTAGAAATCAACTTGTCCTAAGAGATAATACGTACATCTCTACTGGAAGAAACCATCTGACATGGAGTTGCAATTCATGATTATTCATGTGTTATTTATCAGCACAAAGATATTTTTAAAACATTTAACACTGAATTACATTCCTATAAATTGGATGGTGTGGGGGGATCACAAGAGATTTATTTGACCAGGATGTCTGGAAACTAAGATACAATGTAATCCAATTTCTTTGGCTTAAGAGCCCAAAGAAAATTAACTGTTCAAGTTTCCTGAATTAAAATTGTGTTTTTATTTTTCCTTACAATGTATGGTTCTAAGTCCAGTGAAGACGTCCTCCTTGCTTGAGCTTACAAATGCATATATATGGGGCTAAATTAATACAGACAAGCTTTTGTCCATTGCTCCATTTTCTCTTAGGTAAGAATATCTCATGAAATAAACATCAAGATCTAACATTCCAAAATCCATTTAAAATTTTGCAATTTCTTGCAAAAGGTTGAGAACATTTCCCATACAGTAGTTTTCTTTGGGACATTAGTATAGATAACAAAATCTTTCGTGGAGAAAAAATTGTATTAACTGGAAAGTGACTGAAACACCAAAGTCACAGAAATATGTACTATGTAATCAAATTTTCCATCTTCCATCAACCATGTTACTGAGTAGGCCAAATGAGTCACACTCCCAGTTTCTACAACCTGGAGAGCCCTTAGAAAGGATGTCAGCGAGGAACCACCATGGAACAGCAATCTGATTTTGCTTTTTTTTTTTTTTCACCAGGAATGCAGACATTTGCTTAAACTTAGCATACTAAACACCTAACATACCAAAATACCCCCAACCTTCCTGCCTCCTTTTTTTTAATCCAGGCTCCATCCATATATGGCTTCAAGCAAATGAAATATTGCTTACTTTTGGGTTAAGAAGCTATATTGTACACAAAGTGCAGATAATCATATTTTGTGCCCTAAGAGTAGAGTCAGTTATTAAAGCAAGAAGATACACCCTATAAACAAAAGTATAAAATGCAAAGTTACTTAGTTACGGGAGCAATAATGATTGAAAATTAACCTCAAAGTTCCACATTTTTAGCAGTCGAAATAAATTGTGGTAATGGCAAATTTAAGTTAGGATCTCCTCCTCTGGTTTTGATTTACTCTCATCCCCATGGTTGCCATTTGTTTTTAGCAATGTGGACAGTCCAGTCACAGCTCCCCACTTTTTTGTAATTTGACCATAAGAATGTATGAAAAAAAGTGAATACCAAATGCCATGTAAGTTTTGGCTAGCACATTACCTTGTTGTGGATTCTCATCCATAAGCTTTTTTTTTTCTTTTTCCTGTACTTTAGTGCCCTTCATATAGAAGCACTGATATGGGGCTTTATCCTATTATATAAGCAAGCTGATATGGCTTCTGCTCATACTAATAGGAAGTCCTAAAAGCAACAGTGTTCTGAATCGAGAGGGACCTACACCTGCTGTGTTCATCTGACATTGCACCAGACAATTCTTCTTTAATAAACTCATTTGAAGAATGGTTGGCAGCTGTGGCCATGAATTCATGAATGCAGATTAGTAAATCATTTATGTCTCATTGTTCTTCCCCACTAGCCATCTTTCTACAAAGAGCAGAGAGATTCTCACTTTCCCATTTCATAATAAATTAATTCTCTGTTTTTGTTTCCTCTTAGATACAAATAAGCTAAAGCAGATCTTTGAATAAAAAATAAACGGCTTACCTGGGCTTTTAAAAAACCATGAGAATGCTAAGTAGAGTTATAAAGTATTGCAGCCTACCTTTATTAATGAATCTCCCGAATCTTTAGGGGAAAAGAGAACATTGGCTAAGATCCATCAAAAGGCAAGCATATTAGAAGTGGTACAGAGAATTTATTGGGGCCGAGAAGTCTGAATTCACACGAAACTACACGGATAAGACCTTTGTTAACAAGAAGTCTTTGCCTGGAATTATTACCATGAGATACATTAAGGGGCACTTCATAATACCACATTTCTTACAAAGAAGTTCAGAGTTACAACTTTATAATTTGGAAAGAAGCATTTGTTTTTTATTTATTTGCCTTTCTGCATGGGAAGAATCATGTCAAGAGCTTCATTGAGGCTTGAGCCAGAATTACAGTTATATATTTTGTTGCCTCGCTAGAAGGCCAGGTTGATAGACATTACTTTCTTTTGCAAGGAGACATTTTAAAAATCCTCACTTTTGCAGGAGGCACTATTTTACAATATTGTAAGTGTAAATGACCCTTGAATGCCATTCTTGCTTCACAGGATTTTGGACTATCTATTTGTATCAGTCAGAAATTAATTAGTATTGTCTTTGGCTTTTCTCTTCCATTCAATTTTTCCCTTGCTTCCTTGGCTTCCTTTCAGCCTGACCCTCCCGATACTGATAAATTAGCCCCGCTTTTGCCCTCAGCTCCCTCTCTGGGAAAAATGGAAGCCATACGATTTTGGCTTATTTCTCCTAGTGAAGGAAAAGGCAACTGTTGGCTTCAGATGGCTCAACAGCTGTACTTCTTTCCCAAATTGTTCTGTTCTCTTCCATGCAGCATCTAGACCAGCTTTAAATCTACCAACTTCTGGCATCTGCTTACCTTTTTCACAGCCAGGTGATCCTGGGAAAAGATGCAGCTGCTTTAAAGAGTTGTCAACAGGTTCTGTGAGACCACCTCTGTGTGCACCAAAGCACCTTTTCCCTTTCACATCTGAAGCCCTGCACAGCCCTAGGGTTTTGGGGTTTTTTTTCTGTTACTCTGAGGACCAATCTGAACATTTTAAAAAATTACTAGGCTTTTAAAAAAAAAAGTCCTGTGGTAAGTGCACCCAGTCTGAATGCTAGTGAAAAGACCACTGATTAAATGCTTTATGAAATAAAATAAAATTCCATGTCAATAGCATGTCAACCAGATTGACTTCTATCCTTTTTTACTGCATTATATGTACAACAAAATGTTCTGAATGTGGGGAAAGCCTTTTAACATGCTATTCCCATCTGAATGGACTTGTCTAGAAAAGCTGTACTGTGGGATTTTTTTTGTAAGTAATATTGGATTTTAAGGGAATCATTGACTGCCCTTGGAGAACATGGATAATCACCCTTGCTTTTATGTCAGATACCATTTCTGTGGCACATGAAAGCCAAAGATATTCATATTTTCCATATATATATATATATATATATATATATATATATATATATATTCATTCATTCATTCATTCATTCATTCCATTCAATCATGTCCAATTTTCAGAGACTGCCTGGATTAGTTCCTGCAGTTTTCTTGGCAAGGTTTTTCAGAAGTGGTTTGCCATTGCCTCCTTCCTAGGGCTGAGAGAAAGTGACTGGGAGAGTTCAATAATTAAAATAGGCTTGGCTGATTTTATTAAAAGTCTTGTGCTGTGCTCTTAAGGGTTAGGGTTATTCTCTTTTTTCCATCTTCCCTGGAGCAAGCTGGTGGGTCTAGTGAACTGGTGAGAAAGCTCTGCATTAGTCATTTCCAGTCCTTCTACACTACAGATAATGGCTACACTGTGTTGTTCAAGCGGCTATGAATAATTGCTATGTCATATGTCTGTACATAAATGTCTTGCTTGATTGAAGAATCACTCATCACTGACTCTCAAGCATAGTGTTTCAACTAATCAAAAAAGTATGTTGCAATTTACAAATGTTGGTCATGTATACTGATCATTCTAAAAATTTAATTTGTGTATTTCTTTCACATGCTTTCCTGGCATGGAAATCAAGGTGGCCTCAAGTATTTTCCCATTCAGTTACTGACCAGACACTATCCGCTTAGTTCCAGCACAGATACTCTAGCATGTGCCTTCAGATCATACCCTGGATGTGCAGGCATGAGGGAAATTCAACAGTTATCCTATTAGGATGAAGAAGCTAATTGTCCTTTTGCACAGCTTCTTCCACCTGAGGTCCTTCAGGTATTCTGGACTACAAAGTCCTATCCTACTAGACCATTGGTCACTGATTGGAGCTTACTGGAATCTTAGAAGGACTGAAGAAACGTTGCTTACCACAAGGTCTGGAGCTCAAGAAGTTCCCCAAGCATGTGCATCGGAATAAAGGTACCTACCATTATATAGGGGTGGATCCTGTGCAGAGTGAGGCTCCAGAAACGTGTACATACATATACATGCCATAGCATAGGGCCAGATCATTATGTTGGTATAATTTGATCTACCTGTTTTGAATAAAGCTCTGCTGTACCCTACTTGCTTGGAGATCAGATTAAGTACTTAAACTGCTAATGAAACAGAGGGAGCTGTGTTCTTCATAAAGAGGATACCTGTCAGATTTTTTACACTTTTAAACAATAGTGTGCCTGAAAACTAGTGAAAACAAAACACGCTACTGTAAAAAAAAGGACTCTAGAAAACAATATTTGAAAAAATATATTAAAATATTTTGTTAAATATAAAATGTTATCCAGCAAATGTCTCCTGTGTTCTTCCCTGCACTACACCCATAGGCTTCTCTTTTCAGTTTCAACATCCACTTAAGTAAGGAACCAAAGCATTTGGAGATAGACGCAACAAAATGCATTGTATGCGCACGCACAACTTCAGTGATCACCAGACTCTCGTCAAAAGAATGTGGAAGAGCCGCAAGGCCCCAAGGTTACAGGTTATACACACCCTCTAGAAATGATACATAGGATTTACAAGATCAGTGTAAATTGTAGCAGGACCCTTATTGCAGGAATGTAGGATCTGATAACGACACAGGGTGACCTTGCTGAGGGCTGACCCAGTGCCTCTATATTTGGCTCTTCTGAAGAGACTCCAGGCCCATCCTTTCTGCCCGTATTAGCACCTTCTAACAGAAAGAGTGTCCTTTACTATACCCATATATTGACTCCCTTCACACCTGGCAAAAAGACAACCACCTGACCTTGGTTATCTGTCTTTTCCTCGGGGTCATCAGGCAGTTTCAGTTTGCTGGCCCTGTCTAATGTGCATTTTGGAATCATATATGTATTACATGTAATCATATATGATAAATATGTATTATATATGTAAATATGTAATCATATATGACAAATATGTATTATTTGTCCCCCACATGAGATTTTCCTGCCTCATTGAGTAGGCTTTGGAGGGTTTGGATTATGGGAAATAAAAGCAAAGCTACTAAAATTCCATGCTGGAAATTTGCCTTTAGACCACTTTTAATGACATTGCGCTTAGAGTGGAAAATCAGAGCAATGGTGGAGATAAAGAGACTCTGGCAGGTTGTGCTCATTTTGTTGCAGGTGAGTGGCTTAGATGCTGATCAGGACAGGAATACAAATATGGCAATGCAAGTGCTGGGGATAATTTCAAAGGAAAGCAGAATTAAATGGCAAACTCTCCACTGTGGCTGCATTGGCCAGACAGAACATTTACCTGCCATAGCTTTGCTATGATTAGTAACATTCACAATCTGCTATGTGAGAGTGTCAGAAAGAATCATTTGATGGCATGGTGGGGGACTCCAGTGATCAGCAGTGGAAGGAAATAGGTGATCAGCTCCTGTATGTCTTTTTCAAGCCCCGGGGTGTTACGCTGGAAGCAGGAGTATGTAATGTGATACCTACGGTCACCATGATTTCTGCAATTTTATGCCTATCAGGTTTTAATTTTAATTAACAAATGAAATGTTGCAAGACATTAGCCTTTAGAATAGTATTTATTCACAAAGCATGCCTGTACCCCCCCCCCCCCCCAAAACAGGATTTTTTAAAATAAAAAAGGTGGGTGGTTGCAGCCAAATACTTTCCTGGCAAATGTGACCATCTGTTCAGAAAAACAAACGCGAGAGTTAGCTGGAATGGCAGGGCATAGCAAGGGCTCAGAAAGCATGCTTCTGAAACTGGCCATCAAAATCTGCTTCTTTGGTGGCCTGGTTACCTGTGAAAGTGACCATGATATGCTCTCACAATTCCAACTAAACTACCATTCAGTCAGTGAGGGGCTCCATCCAAAATATTTCATTCCAGTTGATATTCCAGCTGATCCTTTTTATTCTAGCTAGAATGAATTATTTTGGGTTTCTCCACACACTGCTTTTGCAGAACTTATGGTCCTATTGTATGATCCACAAATTAAATCAACATATTACTCATTGCCATCACTTCCGTCTAGCTTGGCCTGGTTCAGAGATGGGACTTTTGAATCAGCTTTCCATCCTCCACCTAGTGGCACAGCTACATTTCTAGAAAGGCAGTGTTTCAAAATCTCATAAACTTGTTTCAAAAGCTATTAAACAATGGGGACAATCACCAACCCACTCACCTCCATGTGAGTGTAGTGTCCTCAACATAGCAAAACATTGTAGGTGCTTGGCAGGGTGCTAATCACCTTTAGACTGTTTTGAAGGAGGATTCAACTACTACCACAGTTGATCCAAATTTCTGCATCTGCTTGTATTCAGCTGAGCTACAGGGGAACAAGTAAACAACCCCTCTCAAGGACTTACCTCACTTTACGCTACGGTTGTTAAGCAAATCACCCACATTCATTAAGCAAGACATCACATGACTGCACCTTGTGATTTTACTGCCAGCTTCTCCATTACTGTCAGAAGCCAGCTGTGAAGTGTGCAAATGGTGATCATGTGACTGTGGGGATGCTGTGATGGTCACAAGTGCGATGACCAGTTGTAAAGTTACTTTTTCAGCATGGTCCCTAAGAGGGCAGTTGTTCAGCGAAGACTACCTGAACTTTTGTTTTTTTTTTTTAATAGGCCAAATAAGGTACATCTGAGAGGTGGGAGTGAAACCCTTCTATCTCAAGTGACCAGGAAAATGATGAAATGGTGCACTCTTGTTTTGCCTTACTTTAAAAAGAGGCAAGGAAAAATAGGAACCTCAGGAAAAGCAACATTAATGAAAACCATACCTTCTAGAAATGTCTTTTCCCCAAAAACAAAACAGCCACCGGCTTTAGATACACATTTGCATGTAGGACCTTTCTTCAGTCTAATCAACGTATGGATTTTTTTCCTTCTTCACAACATTAAAATTCACAAATGTAATTTATATTCTTTTGTGGATGGAAGTTGTCTTGATATGAATGCTTCCAAAGCTATCCAGTCAGATTCCAATCTTTTTTTTAAAGTTCTCATCCCTTTTTGATTAATTGTAGCACTGGGTTAATCAGACCCATTAACTGCTTTTCTCATTTAGACTTTACAAAGATGCAGTTGCTGATGAAATTTAATTTTTTTAACCCACAATCAATAACAATTAAGAGCTCTTTTTAAATCTCATTGAAAGGGTTGTCTTTGGTTGTTCCTTTGATCTCAAGGGACAAAGGACTGGTCTAAGATCACAAACATCTCTGGAGTTGCATTTTCTTTATCGATAAGAATTAAATTAAAAGTCATGCCCAAAGAGAGATGCTCACCTCAGCAGAGGGTACATTTTTTAAAATGCTACGTGGAAAATCTGCCAAGCAAGAAAGGAGGTTTTCTCCAAATCACATTTTGTTTTGTTTATAACTTTATTAAATTTTAAAAACAGAAAGATAAAAACTAATGAGAACCGATAATTGAGAAAAAGAATAGAAGAATAAAGAGAAAGAAGGAAAGCAGAAGTGCAGAAAAATAGAAACAGAAATACAAAAAAAAAAGAATGATTTCTGACTTCTTTTACAGCAGATATAAGTAAAACATACCTTAAACTCTTACTCTAGGATTACAACATAACATCAATTTTTTCTACAATCTATTAATTTTACTAATAATCAAATCCATATACAGTGGGGCAAAAAAGTATTTAGTCAGCCACCAATTGTGCAAGTTCTCCCACTTAAAAAGATGAGAGAGGCCTGTAATTTTCATCATAGGTATACCTCAACTATGAGAGACAAAATGGGGGGAAAAAATCCAGAAAATCACATTGTCCGATTGTTAAAGAATTTATTTGCAAATCATGGTGGAAAATAAGTATTTGGTCAATATCAAAAGTTCATCTCAACACTTTGTTATATATCCTTTGTTGGCAATGACAGAGGTCAAACGTTTTCTGTAAGTCTTCACAAGGTTTTCACACTGTTGCTGGTATTTTGGCCCATTCCTCCATGCAGATCTCCTCTAGAGCAGGGATGTCACTGGGCAACACGGACTTTCAACTCCCTCCAAGGTTTTCCATGGGGTTGAGATCTGGAGACTGGCTAGGCCACTCCAGGACCTTGAAATGCTTCTTACGAAGCCACTCCTTCGTTGCCCGGGCAGTGTGTTTGGGATCATTGTCATGCTGAAAGACCCAGCCACATTTCATCTTCAGTGCCCTTGCTGATGGAAGGAGGTGTTCACTCAAAATCTCACAATACATGGCCCCATTCATTCTTTCCTTTACATGGATCGGTCATCCTGGTCCCTTTGCAGAAAAACAGCCCCAAAGCATGATGTTTCCACCCCCATGCTTCACAGTAGGTATGGTGTTCTTTGGATGCAACTCAGCATTCTCTCTCCTCCAAACACGAGTTGAGTTTAGACCAAAACATTCTACTTTGGTTTCATCTGACCATGACATTCTCCCAATCCTCTTCTGGATCATCCAAATGCTCTCTAGCAAACTTCAGACAGGCCCAGACATGTACTGGCTTAAGCAGGGGGACACATCTGGCACTGCAGAATTTGAGTCCCTGGCAGTGTAGTGTGTTACTGATGGTAGCCTTTGTTACTTTGGTCCCAGCTCTCTGCAGGTCATTCACTAGGTCCCCCCATGTGGTTCTGGGATTTTTGCTCACCGTTCTTGTGATCATTTTGACCCCACAGGGTGAGATCTTGCGTGGAGCCCCAGATCAAGGGAGATTATCAGTGGTCTTGTATGTCTTCCATTTTCTAATTATTGCTCCCACATTTGATTTCTTCACACCAAGCTGCTTGCCTATTGCAGATTCAGTCTTCCCAGCCTGGTGCAGGTCTACAAGTTTGTTTCTGGTGTCCTTCAACAGCTCTTTGGTCTTCGCCATAGTGGAGTTTGGAGTGTGACTGTTTGAAGTTGTGGACAGGTGTCTTTTATACTGATTACAAGGTCAAACAGGTGCCATTACTACAGGTAACGAGTGGAGGACAGAGGAGCCTCTTAAAGAAGTAGTTACAGGTCTGTGAGAGCCAGACATCTTGCTTGTTTGTAGGTGACCAAATACTTATTTTCCACCATGATTTGCAAATAAATTCTTTAAAAGTCAGACAATGTGATTTTCTGGATTTCCCCCCCCCCCCCATTTTGTCTCTCATAGTTGAGGTATACCTATGATGGAAATTACAGGCCTCTCTCATCTTTTTAAGTGGGAGAACCTGCACAATTGGTGGCTGACTAAATACTTTTTTGCCCCACTGTATTATAGTTTCATTTCTCTGTTTCCCATAAAAAGTCCAAAAGGGGCTTCCAATTAGCATTAAAATTATGCCTTTACTCTAATCAAAGATGTCAATTTCACCATCTCAGCTAGTTCCATCAACTTCACCATCCATTCTTCCATTGTAGGTAATATTGAGTCTTTCCACCTCTGAGCATGTAAAAGTTTCGCTGCAGTTATCATATATAAAAATCACATTTTGGAAACTAAACAGAATCAGGTCAGACTTCCTGGAGTGGGTTGGCTATTTCCAGAGCCTCAGCTCCCACCCATGAAGCATGTCAGATAGCCTCTGAACCCCACTAATTTCCTTCTGTTAGTAGACAAAGCAATAAAAGAAATAGTTTTTTTGCCTTTCCCTCCTGTTGATTCAAACCAGGATTGTCCTTTGGGTGAGATAATTTATCTTCATATCTAGATTAGGATTAGTTTTGCCTGTTTACCCAAAAGTCAGAGGAAGATATTTGAGAACTCATTATAAATTTATCTTTTAAAAATCTCATTATTTAATAAATTTGTTCCCATATCTTAATATGAGCGACTATGGATTAAAAAATCAAAATATAAATTGAAATCCTTATCACCAATAAATGTTCAGAATAAACTGGCTGAATGCAAATAATATGCAATGGCTTTAATCTAGCTAAAGTTTTTTGTGACATTGATCTGCAGGATCACACTGTATCACTTCAGATAGTTGGTGAAGGCCTACAGGTTAAAGCCTCTATACACAGAATGTTCCCGCTCATCAATAGCTAGTATAGCAGAAAAACTGAAACAAAAATCCAACCAACAGCCTAGGATAAAACTCTTCACCTGTCATCTAATTCAACAATAATGTTTAAAAAATAATGTATAATGCTTCAAAAACCAAACTACAAGAAAGACATTTTATAATCCTACACTACATAAACCATTGAGACTTTGTTCTGTTCTATACAGAAGTCATGCATGAATATTGCCTTCCTCTTTTATGTTGATTTGGGGCTCAGGAGAGATTTCATGCAAGCCAACACTCAACAGAAGCTCTTCCTCAAACATTTGACAGACATATCTTCCCAAAATTCATCTCCCATGGTAATTGTACAGGCAGAAATGCCCCTCCTCCACTCTAGTCCATCATAGTGCAGACAAACTCTTTACAATTTACATGACGTACAGTATATGAGGGATTTCCTTTATTACAAACTCTGGTTTTTGAAGCCTGAAGCCATTTTGAAGCCATTTTTTAAAAAATCACTACTGAACATATGTATGTTTTCATAACATAGTGTATCACTATAGAATTCAGCACATTCTTCTGGCAGCTGCAAGACAGGAAGAGATTCAAAACCTGTTCTAATATATAATAAGGGATGCCTGCACACTTATGACTTTCTTTATGGAGAAACTGTGCAAAGTTTATTCATGTGGTATATTCAGCTATATGAGGATACATAATTGGAGAGGTACAGTTTTAGAATTCCCAAAGGTGATTTCACAATGCCCCAATACAGTAAAAAAAAATACACAACAGAGATTGAATAAGAATCAGCTTTCCTCCATTGCTTCTGCCTGAGGCAGAAGTTCAGTATTTCTCTACTCCTGTATTTGTGTTTAGAGAATGCTATTGTTTCAAGGCATTGTCCATACTGCCTGGGGCTGGGGGAAAATCCAACATTTGTAAGGCCACAGGTTCTCTACAAATATATTGATTCTTGCACCTTGTAAGATGACATAAATGTCCAGAGAGTGTCAAATAATGTTTCTGATACAATGAACTGTAACCCTCCAATTAAACCAGGGAAAAGCAACCAAATATGGTCTTCAATATGCAGTTGAACTCTAACTTCCATTAGCCTGCCCTTCAATAACATTTGAATGATTGCAAATTAACTTCCTGGCCTAAACCATTTGAGAAAGCTGATCCCTATCTTTTTAAGTTGTGAAACGATTTGATTCAATTCAACCCTGGCCTATAATTGAAAGGACTCTACTGATCGTGAGGACTGGTTATATTGCCTGTGCGCGCTCGCACTTGCTCTCTCTCTCTCACACACACATACAAATGCAGTTTACATGGTAATGCTTCAGAATGTGATTTATTATTTGTGATATAGAAAACACTAAAAGTGAATGAATCTCTCTCAATGGAAACACATATCTCTCAATGGAATCTCTCTCAGTGGAAATCATGATTATAGACCCAAGTAATCCCTTTAAATAAACTTAATGACAATGTTAATTTCACCATATACAAAAAGGGAAAAAACTCTTTAATAATTTTGGCATGCTGAAGGTCATATTAGGATCTTGATAACCAGAATGGTCCTGACTGACCTTTCTGAGGACTTCATAGAAGTTCAGTGTAGAATGAGCATAATTTCAGAATATCCAATAATAATTAATGTGGTTTGCAGAAACACAGACCAAAAAAAAGGGGAACCTCCCTAATATCAACATACAATAAATTTTGGGAATCTGAATCTTCAGTTATTATTTTTTAAAATATACGTTTTAAGATTTGAGGAGTAACTCAATTTTATACATCCTTCCTCTCCACAAATAAGTCTAAGGAGTAAAGAAAAATATCTATTTCTTGTTTCAGCATGTAATTTCAGTATCTTTTAATAAAATTTCAGTAGAATTGAAATCCAAACAATTATGTTATCACAATGCTGGGAAAATCATTTCTGAACAGGTAACAGTCGAAATGACATCACACAGTTGATAAGCCAGCTGGAAGGTACTTCCCAAACTTTTCCTTGACGAACTTTCTGTGGTTTGTAGTTAGAAGAGGCATCATAGATTATATATTGTGTACAGAAACTCTGGTCAGAAGTAATCTCAGCATGATAAGCTACTGTATTGATTGTCTGTGTCACATCATTATCTGATTTAGGCTTCCTCGTGAGAATCTGTCCCCCTCCAACTTTCACCAATTCTTTGAGGTCATCTTTCTTGTGCTCTTTAAATATTCCCAGGAAATAGAAGTAGCAGCCATCAAAAAGTTTCGGCAACTGAAATAAAGAGCAGATTGTTCTTATCTATACAGCTGACAATTCAGAGATGAAGCCATAATTTCTTATTTATTGAACCTCTGCAATCAATTCTTTTGTCATGTCCCAGTCTGAATATTAGTTTAATATTAAGCTAACTAGCTTTTGTTGATCTGTGAGCTATACTGCAACAAATAATACAATTTTTGTATGGCATGTAAAATACCAAATCAAGCAGGAGCAAACTAAGGATTAGAAGCTGTTAAAAGAAAGTGGATGAGGATAGAAAGAAGAGCCCAGAATTGGCAAAAATAGGAAAAAAAGCTCATCAGCAACAAAGAAGGAGCCAAGAGGAGTAGCTCCAAAGGAGGAAAATTGACAGGTAGTCTGTATTCTAAGGGATAAAAAAGGAGTCAACAGTCCTGTGGCTGGAAGAAACAGAAAGGGAGAAAAAGGAACAAGAATGTCTTGTGAAAAAATCTCACATCAGGCCACTAGCAACTTTCAAAGAGTTGTGCTGTAGAAAAGAGGGATAGGAAATAGATTAAACAGACCAAAAAAAAAAAAAGTCACATGGAACTTTGCAATAGAAAAAGCTGTTGGAAACAGGTAGAGAGAATGAAAGGGGCTAAACTTCATATATGGATTAAAAATAATCAGCTAGATCTTTGTATGCATGTGTTGAATCTTAATTAACAAATTATTACAAAGTATAACTAGATGTGGGGAAAAAACAAACTGAAGATTCAGTAGGACAAGTTGACTATATTTCCCATTTTTGCACGCAAACGTACACAGGGGAAGGGACGAGGCTACCAAAACGTTTTGTGAACCAAAAACACCAATGTACTAAAGTTTATGAATCCATTCTACTTCAAAAAAAAGCTGTATATGTTGTTCCAAAACTTACCAAAAAGCACTGACAATATTTAACAGCTTTTATTGACAATAGAAATCCATTTATGGTTAGAAATTACTTTTCTAATTTAATTTATCTGTCTATCATTTCTCAAAACCAAATGCTGGTACGAAGCACTATTCCTCCTTTGTTTGGAGAAAAAGTAAAATGAAAAAAATTCTAAACCATAACACCAAAGTAACTGAAACATCAGTAAATAAGTCCTCACAAGCTGTTCCTTGTTCAAGCGGCCTTGCCGAGGACCACCATCTATTTCATATTTCTCTTCTTGTTCCCAAGCGCCTCTCTTCAAGCTGGCCTCTACCCCTGTAAGTAGGAAAACAAAGTTTAAGAAAAGAAAATGTGGTTGTTTCTTGCAAACCCAGAAGTGATTTGTGGGGGGAGGGGGAGGGAACTGAAGGACTAGAAGACCAGAAGATGGCCAGAAGATGACTGGCTGGAACACGTGCCAGTGTAACAGACAGGCTCAAGACCAGATGAGATTTAAATAATCAAAGTAGTCATCTGGGATACTTGTCATAAATCTAAAAAGAATATATTACAGAGAAGCACAGAATGCTGTTGGCAGAAGATGCTATACTGAAAGGAATGCTACATGTGAGATATGGCAAAAGCACCAGACCACATGAATCAATTTTTCTACTCTTGAAGTACATTTTTTGAATTAGGTTTCTGCAAACAACCCTTATCAAACATTTTCTGACATGCTCAATAAAAATAACAGCTTATGAGGTAATAAACACTTTTTAAGGTCTTAGATTCATAAAATCCTAGGGTTGGAAGAGGCCCTTAAGGGCCATTGGGTCTAATCCTGCTCAGTGCAGGATCCACTACACCTTTGACAGATGGTCTTCCAGGTTCTGTCTGAAGACCTCTAGCAAAAGAGAACCCACCACTTCATATAGCCACCTCTTCCACTGACTGATAGCTCATACAGTCAAGAGGTTCCTCCTGCTATCTAGTCTGAACTTCCTTTCTTGTAATTTTAGCCCAATGGTTCTGGTCTTACCCTCTGGGGCAATAGAGAGTAAGTATAGTCCCTCTTCGGGGTACAACCTCCAGATACTTAAAGTGATATTTAAATATCATAATTTAAATGATATTTCATCTCAGTTTTCTTTTCTGTAGGCTAAACATACCCAGTTTCTTTAACCATTCCTCATAAGGCTCGCTTTCCAGATTCTTCACCATCTTGGTAGCTGTTCTCTGAATTCACTCCATTTTGTCAACTGTCCTTTTTGAACCTGGTGCCTAGGACAGAGTACTCCAAATGGGGTCTGACCAGGACACAGTAGAGTGGGACAATTACTTTCCATGATCTGGACTCTATGCTCTTGTTAATGTACCTGAAGATAGTGTTTAACAGCTGCATCACATTGCTGGGTCATGTTTAATGTAGTTGACAAGGACACCAGCTGTCTTTCACATGTACTACTGCCAAGCCATGTCTCCCTCATCCTGTACTTGTATCTCTTATATTTTTCCTATACAGATACAAAACTTGAAATTTCTCAATTAAATTGCGGCTCACAACAATCAAAGAAATTACAATAAAATCAATAAAAGATAAACTCTCACTCTCCCTCACCAAAGGCCTGGATGAAGAGCCAGGTCTTTACAGCTCTTCTAAACAACAGAGTTGGGGAATCTAATCTTTATAACAATACTCTAAAATAGATTTGTGTTATCCTATTATGAATAGGAATTTTACCAGAGAAGTATGAGAATGTTTCCAAAATGACCTGGTGCATTAGGATATCATTGCTGGTTTCAAAAGATTAATTCTCTCTTTCCAAAGGCTAGTGTTTGTGATGGAAGACATGAGTCGGGAGGATTTTGAAATGGAGTTTCAAGGTTACAGGGACGGGGAACAGACATTCCAAGGAAAGTAACTCCTCAGCCCCCAGATGGACTGTGTGAAAGTCAAGAGGAGGAGACCGCCCCCCCCCAAGGGCATGATGGTTATAGTTGCTATCGCTGCGGGATGAGAGTTAGTCTGGTGAGATTCTGTCTATTAGATGTAGGCTAATAAAGAAGCTAAGCTGAATTCTGGACTGTTTTGTGGTGATTCTTGGGCTGAACCTGACAGTATTTACTCTTTCAAATTGCACACCCATTTTATTTTCACAATACTGTTAACCTACCCTGGCAAAATCAAAGCAGGTTATGATCCTTGTTTATTGCTATCTTGTAAGCAGTTTTTGATAATCAATTACAATCAATGCATACATGTTTTGTACTGATCTTAAAACAAACATGTGAGTACACATTGTCTTGCCTTGAACTTGGAATAACTATTCTAAGCTTGGAATTGTTCAGGTTCAGAACATTTTGCACAACTTTAGAATTATTGCTTCTGAGAAGTGTGTGAAAAAACAGGATCTGTGCTACATTCCTGTTATCTTTGTGCCTTCATCTCAAACATACGTTTTCTTAAGTACCAAAATAATTTTAATTACTTACACATAAATGTCAAGATCCAACTTCCAGTTAAAACTGCCAGCATGCACTTCATAGTAGTTCGCACAGGATATACAGGAACAACAACGTGTGTCACTACAATGAAAGAGAGTTTGCTAAAATGTATAAACTGCAGGATGAATTCTTCCCTATGTAAAGGAACCACAACTGATCCTTCACACCCGAAGGATAATTCAATTTTACAGCCACTAGCCTACAACACAAGCAGAATAGGTCCCACGAAAGGGAGAGAAGTGAACAGATAAATATACAGACCCATTGCCATTATTTTCAAGTTTTCAACCTCTGAGAAATGGTTACCAGAACTTCTTCAGTTGCTGCTGTATATAAACCCTAATGATATGAGGAGGAAAGTAATGATGTGTATCTTTTTAGGTGTCCTTCTTGCTAGTATGTTACAATTATCATTATATTCCTAATCTACTCAATAATCCAATAGCTAAAATGTTACTTTAAAAAGTTCTAAAATATTAGAAACTAGTGTGCTTAAATTACAGAGAAGTAGAATTAAATTGGACATAAGGAAAAACTTCTTAATAGTAAGAGCTATTCAATATAACAAGAACTGCCTCAGGAGATGATGGACTCTCATTTGCTGGAGTTGTTTACACAGAGGCTGAATGGTCTTCTATCAGGGAAATCCACTATTATAGCAATTCTATACTCAAAAGGGTAAGACTAGATAGATTCCATTTGATAGGCCACCCAGATAAGAGAGAATACATTCATGAGATTCTCTGGCTTCAAGGAATTCAAGGCTCTAAAAATCAGCACAAAAACCTTGAACTGAACTGAAAATGAGAATGGAAGCCAGTAGAAATACAAATCATTGTCCTAATATCACATTACGCACTCCAGTTAGAAAATGTTTAGTTGTTTTGGACTGATTGAAACTTCCAAACTAACTTAGCCCCACATACAAAGCTGTGACAGTGACAGATTCAAGAGTACACCAAACTCCTTTTTCAAAAGGAATTATATTCTTTGTGAAAGAAGGCCCCAGCCGGCATGCAATAGAAGGCCTTGGACGGTACATGAAAGGAGGCCCTGGACAGTACATGAAAGGAGGCCAACATGAAAGAAGGCCCCGGCTGTGCTGGTGCAAAGTAAGGTAGTGTGAAAGAAGGCCCCAGCTGGTAGTGGCATGTGGTGCAGCAGGCGTGCTGGCGGGCAGGGGCAGGTGGCCAAATGGGCAAAGTTGGGGGGGAGATAGGTGGGGGGTGAATTGAAGTGAAGGCAGTCCCTTACCTTCTTCCAAGAATGACTTGAATCTGGGTGGGTCCTCACCTAACAACCACGTGGGATTTGCTCAATGATAGCAACTAGGACTGCTGGAACTGCTGTCGCTAAGCAGGACAGTCACTTGATTTTTGCTTAATGACCGTGTCACTTAGTGATAGATTTGCCGGTCCCAATTACGGTCATTAAGTGAGGAGTACCTGTAAATCTCAATTAAAGATCTCTTTGAACAACTCACAAACTATATTAGAAGTTGTGGTCTCCCTGTTTCTTGTTCAACTGTCTTTGGAAAACAAGTCAAAATGATTGCTACACAAAGAATTTTGTATATAGAAGCTCAGAGAGCTATAGCTACCCTCAGTAAGGCCAGCACACTGAAATGGATGAGCTGCTATAAACACACCTTCCAAACTGCAAAATTTTTAAATAAAGAAATGCCCAAGCATCTTAGGGGGGTATTTATTCAAGCAAGATTTGAGCAGCTGGACACAATGGTTAAATATGGAAGGTTTAACCAAGTTCCTTATGACAAATGTACATGTATTTGTGGAACTCCAGAGATAGAGGACATAGCTCATACATTATTTGAATGCCAACTGTATAAGAGAGAGAGAGAGATCAATATCTTGGATTACACATTAGATGAACAGCCTATTGGGATCCATACATTAAAACAACATTTCATGTGAGTCCAGAATCCAAATATTACATATAACGTGGCCCTTTATCTAAATTGAACAGTACAGTACAGCACCCCCTAAACTGTAGGGGTGATACAGAAATATGGTATGTATTTCCTTCTAGTTTTGCTTTTTACTGTATCTTGTTACACATGGTCTTATTATTATTGTTCTGTATCTTGTATTCTGCTATGGCCTTATGGCTAAACAATAAAATATTATTATATTAAATAAAGATGATAACTTACCGGAGCTGTTAAATTCTGTACATACTCTAGCCTTCAAAAATGTAGCCAATTTGCTTAACAGTAGTTGTTGACCTGGATCCAGACCACTCCCAAGGAGAACAATAGGCCCTTTTTTACAGTAATTTAGGTTTATGGACTAAAGACAAAAGAGAAGCATTACATTTCAAACAGTCTATATTTCTTTCTCCTTTATTAAAAAATAACCAAACTTTACTCAACATTTCTATTACATAAGAAAGAACTATTTCAAAATGAGCATAATTTGTGGTATAATTTCAGGACATAGATAAAAATAGGTGAAATGTATTTAATAAAATAGCATTAATAGGGCCAAAAGGACTTTATGATTATCAAAGATAGATAGATAGATAGATAGATAGATAGATAGATAGATAGATAGATAGATAGATAGATAGATTCAATTTGTATAGCTGCCCATCTCAAACCAATGACTCTGGGTGGCGAACAACCATAAAAACAATTAAACAATTAAAACACAATACAATTAAATACAAATAGCAGCCAAGAGATATTATAATATGTTGGTGTCAACATAACCAGGAAACAGGGCCCTTCACACACTTGAGACCCTGTGCCCAGGCACAAAGCCAGGTGTTCAAGGCCTTCTGAAAGGCCAGCAGGGTCAGAGCTATCCTAATCTCAGGAGGGAGGATGTTCCAGAGGGCAGACGCTACAGCAGAAAAGGCACATCTCCTAATCCCTGCCAGCTGACATTCCTTGGCTGATGGGACCTGGAGCATGCCCACCTTGCTGGACCGAATTGGACAGGTAGAAACAACTGGGAGAAGACAGTCCCTCAGGTAACCCAGTCTCAAGCCATGAAGGGCTTTAAAGGTGACAACCAGCACCTTGAATTGAACCAAAAAAACACATTGGCAACAAAGGCTGCCCCTGAAGCAGTGGTGTTACATGTGCTGAATAGCCAACAGGGTTTACAACCCAGGCAGTGGCATTCAGTACTAGCTGAAGCTTCCGAATGCTCTTCAAGGGCAGCCCCATGTAGAGCACATTGAAGTAGTCCAGACTGGAGGTCATGAGTGACCATGAGCAGAGCCTCCTGATCCAGGAATGAGTGCAATTGGCACACAACCTGAAGGTGTGCAAAGGCCCTCTTAGCCATGGCTACCACCTGCTCTTCCAGCAGGAGCTGTGAGTCTAAGAGGATCCCCAGATTGCACACTAGGTCCATCTGAGGCACTGCCTCCAATCCAGGACAAGAGGTGGAAAAACCTTAGTACTGGAAGGCCTGAGTACCCAAAGTCACTCAGTCTTGCTTGGGTTCAGCCAAAGCCCATTTGTGCCCCATCCAGGCCCCACAGCCTCCAGGCACTGAGACAGGACATCCACAGCATCACTCAGGCAGTCCAGGGTGGAGATATATAATTTCTATTAAGGATTTTAACAATAATAAAAGATAATACAAACTGAAATGAGAGAGAGAGAAAAAATAGGAAAAAAGGAAATAAAAACTGCAAAGGAAAAAGGAAAAGAGAGGGAAAAGAAAAAAAGAAGAAAAAGCAATATTTAAAGAAGTGACTTCCAATCTTCATCACAAATACAAATTTAATATTTCTCCACCTCCTAAAAAGTTACATACATGGATCACTTCTTCCCATAACCCATTCACAAATTCATGAAACATTAATGTTTCTATCTGGATGATGGCAAAAAGTCTGTAAAGGGTTCCCAAAATTTTATAAAAGTACGTCTTATTTTAAACCTGATCAACAAATTGACTTCGTATTCCTTCCTTATGCTTCTAACAATCTTAATCCTTAATTCATTCAGATGCTGTTGTAGGATTTGATCTCCCTTCAATTTTTCTTTCTCCCATCTCAAAGGTTTCTTCAAGTTTTTAACAACCCTCATTTGTAAATCTAGTAAAAAGTCAATATCCAGGTCATTCTCTTGGCTTATCATTTGTATTTCCATTTTGACTGTCATCTCTGTTTTATAATCCAGAATTTATTTATTTTCAGTATTTCTGCATCAGGTAATATTTGTTTATCCCCTTCATCCTGTTGGTCTTCCAAAATATTCTCTTTCACATCTTTCATTTCTTCTTTAAAATCTTTTGTAAATAATACATCGATATAAGTAAACATTGTTGCTGACATTGTAGCTACTAGTTTCAAAAATCCCCTGAAATGTCTCAAATGTCATGGCATTGTCTGTCATTTTGTAGGTTCCACGAAAGATGGGCTTTTCTCTCTTTTCCCCTCCCCTTCCTTCTTTCTCCTGCTTGAAGTCTTTAGTCTCCTCTAGTGCTTCATTTCTAAAATTGCAAAATTTCAAATATCTATTGTTTATTTTCTAATAGACTAAACAATTTAAGTTTCCATGAAGGTATTGTTTTATTTAATTATTTCCCAAATCTTTTAGCAAAAGTCCTAATATTCCAAAGTTGTCTAGTCCCTTAATTCATTTGTAACTTTCTTAGATTGAGTCCTTATTAAGCTTTTTGCTGTTTACTTCAATTTCTTTAAATTATTTAGGCTGTTGTCTTTTGTACAGGAACAAAGGTTAATTCACCCATTCAACGGGTTTTTCAAACTCGTTGCTTTGAAGATCTCTTTCAAGTTTAAAGTAATTACATTTCAAAGGTGTTTAGAAAGTGAGGCTTAACAAACCTAGTGTCCCTAAAAGGCTCCACTGTGGTTGAAAACTTGATAGCTTCCCTCATCTGGCACTCAATGGGAAACAGCTATCCTGTCTCATGAGGAACTGCTGTCTGGAGCACAAGTGGCCAATCTCTCACCCTCTCCTTTATCTGGAGAGGTTCTGTTGTCTGTCGGTCCTGGCCTCAGCATTATCTCCACTCCTTGTCCTAGACAGAGATGTCTAGTTCACCATTTCCTCACTTAGAAGTCATGCTTTAGACTATCAAAGCCATTTCTTGTTACTTAAGACATCTCCCACAGCTGGATAGAGAAAACTTTTCATGGAACTCTGAAAAACCGATTATCCCTACAGCAATTCAATTGGTCCCAAAAGCATGGCCAATTAGGGTACAGCTTTCTTGTAACTTCAAAAAACAAAACAAAACACCTTCATACAGTTGAAATGTTGCATTTTTCTTTTTTGTTTTAGCTCTATATGTGTAAATGTAATTTTTGTACATAAGACAGTCTGACCTTATGTATTCTAACTGTGAAGCCCTTGAGGTAGATCAGCTCAACTTTAATATGGAATTCAAAGAGTCAAGATGGAACGGGTTGAGTGTTATTAATACTGGTCATACTGAATATAAATGATCTATTTTTGTCTTGCAAGAACTAAGTTCCCTACATAGCCTCCTGCCACTTTCTACAATCAACTCCAATCTGTGGTTATAGAGGGTAAATGCTTGCCATTGGGAGTTTCTTCTGCAGAGACACAAACACCAGGAGATTTAGAATATGGAAAATCATGGTACTAAATCTTGGGGGTGATTTTATGTATCCTTGCATTATTGTTTTACAGTTGTACAATTGACTGGAAATTATTTGATATGAAATTGCATACTGTTGCTGCAGGGATTACATTATATTACTGCAGCATTTCCTAATTGATGGTCCGTGAAGCAGCAATGGCCTGTGAGGGTTTTGTAGGTAGTTTGAGGAGAAAATAATAAAATATAACTACTCTGTCTACTACTTACGTATTATATTAAGGATTATACTATTCATAATGTAACTTGTTTCACACTGTTGTGTAAATATCTTTTATTATCTGGATGTACACAGTGGCATATTTGCACGATAGCAATTCGAACTCACATCCTTTGCAGACTTGGTGGTCTGCATGGGAGACCATGTTTGTACCTCCCCATTGGAAACAAAGTATAATATACCTAATCTTCAAAAAAGGGCAATAGGCCAATTATTGTCCTATTAGTTTGCTAAATATCTCTTCTAAGTTGTATGCCAAACATCTTCTGAATAAATTAGAAGATTGGGAGGAAGAAACACAATTCTTCCATCCAAAACAGGTAGAGTTTCAAAAAGGACAATACATAGTAGATCACCGTGTCACTTTGAACACTCTTATTCAAAAATACAAGAATGGACATTCAAAACAACTCTATGTCATATTTATAAATCTTATCTCTGCCTTTAATTGACAGGTCTCAACTATGGGAGGAACTAGCAAGGACAGACATCAATAGGTGCCTTCTCAAATTAATAATTGAATTACATACTGTCATTACAGCTAGAGTAAGAATGGGCCCACAAGGGTCCTTGTCAGACCCTATTTAATTGGAGCAAGGAGTCAAACAAGGCTGTTTACTTGCTCCTTTCTCATTTAACTTTTCTATTATGACATTGTAGTGGCCATGAAGTCACAAAGTCCTCCCCCCCCCAACTTAATGGACAAAATTTCAGTGTTAATGTATGCCCACAACATTGCTCTTATTGCCTGTATCAAGACTGACCTTAGAAGATAATGGGTCAGACTAGGTGATTATTGTGAAAAAGTGAGGATAAATTATAGTAAAACAAACTAGTGGTCTTTGGCAGAAGTAATACTAAATACAGATGGACAATTAATGCCCAACAAATACAGTAATGCCCTTCCTTTAAAGACCTAGGCAACACTTTTTATAAGTCCCTTATATGGAAAACACATTTATCTACTCTCTTAGCAATTGCCCAGCGTAAACTGGGCACTATTCTGAAGTTTTTCTATTCCAAATGAGGGCAGCTAGTAGCCCCTGCACTTTGAATATTCCAGGGCAAGGTGATTGCCCAGATGCTGTTTGGGGCTGAGATCTGGTTGTGGGATGAGAAAGTTATTGCCCAATTGGAAGTAGTCCAAAACAACTTCATAAGGAAGATTTGGACTTCCTCCAGGGCACCCCCACATTTAAGGACTTCCATCACTATTAGAATAGATGTTGCATGCCAATAAAGATGCCACTACAGTACAGTCACCCAAATTTTAATCTTGGTAACATCACTATAAAAAACATAGAAGCCTCTCCCAGTACCTGGTTAATACAACCAGTGCTTCACTAAGAAGAGCTTTAACATCCCTTTGCCTGCAGACCATGCCCTGCGCATATCTCAAAGGGAGGTTTTGTAAGCTCCCTATTGAACATCTCTGTCCTTGTGGTGTTGGTCAAGTGGAGGATATTATTCATTATGTCCTCCACAGCCCCATGTATAATGCAATCAGGGCCAAATTATTGCTGGTAGGTAAACTCAAGGGTTCAGGTCTTGAACAAATGAACTAACTTCTTGCAGTTGTGTTTCCAACTGTTAGTAGTCAGGTTGCTACTTTTACTCTGTTGTCATTTAAACTTAGAAAAATATTTAAGCTCTTAGTTGTAACTCTGGCCTTATCTTGCTTTAACTTTCTTTATCTCTTTTTTATTACTTCATTTTATATTCTTATTATTCTATTATTATTTTATTGTATTTTTTGCTCTGTTATATTGTTATGACCTATGTTTACAACAATATGTTTACTTACTTGCACAGGAAATCAAAAATTAATTAGTTTCTTTTAGCAGGCAGTAGTTCTCTATGGTTTAATGATTACATAGTGGTCACTTACAGTGGGGCAAAAAAGTATTTAGTCAGCCACCAATTGTGCAAGTTCTCCCACTTAAAAAGATGAGAGAGGCCTGTAATTTTCATCATAGGTATACCTCAACTATGAGAGACAAAATGGGGAAAAAATCCAGAAAATCACATTGTCTGATTTTTAAAGAATTTATTTGCAAATCATGGTGGAAAATAAGTATTTGGTCAATATCAAAAGTTCATCTCAATACTTTGTTATATATCCTTTGTTGGCAATGACAGAGGTCAAACGTTTTCTGTAAGTCTTCACAAGGTTTTCACACACTGTTGCTGGTATTTTGGCCCATTCCTCCATGCAGATCTCCTCTAGAGCAGGGATGTTTTTAGGCTGTCGCTTGGCAACACGGACTTTCAACTCCCTCCAAAGGTTTTCCATGGGGTTGAGATCTGGAGACTGGCTAGGCCACTCCAGGACCTTGAAATGCTTCTTACGAAGCCACTCCTTCGTTGCCCGGGCGGTGTGTTTGGGATCATTGTCATGCTGAAAGACCCAGCCACATTTCATCTTCAATGCCCTTGCTGATGGAAGGAGGTGTTCACTCAAAATCTCACGATACATGGCCCCATTCATTCTTTCCTTTACACGGATCAGTCATCCTGGTCCCTTTGCAGAAAAACAGCCCCAAAGCATGATGTTTCCACCCCCATGCTTCACAGTAGGTATGGTGTTCTTTGGATGCAACTCAGCATTCTCTCTCCTCCAAACACAACGAGTTGAGTTTAGACCAAAACGTTCTACTTTGGTTTCATCTGACCATATGACATTCTCCCAATCCTCTTCTGGATCATCCAAATGCTCTCTAGCAAACTTCAGATGGGCCCAGACATGTACTGGCTTAAGCAGGGGGACACGCCTGGCACTGCAGGATTTGAGTCCCTGGCAGCGTAGTGTGTTACTGATGGTAGCCTTTGTTACTTTGGTCCCAGCTCTCTGCAGGTCATTCACTAGGTCCCCCTGTGTGGTTCTGGGATTTTTGCTCACCCTTCTTGTGATCATTTTGACCCCACAGGGTGAGATCTTGCATGAAGCCCCAGATCAAGGGAGATTATCAGTGGTCTTGTATGTCTTCCATTTTCTAATTATTGCTCCCACAGTTGATTTCTGCACACTGTTGCAATAGGCAACTGCTTGCCTATTGCAGATTCAGTCTTCCCAGCCTGGTGCAGGTCTACAAGTTTGTTTCTGGTGTCCTTCAACAGCTCTTTGGTCTTGGCCATAGTGGAGTTTGGAGTGTGACTGTTTGAGGTTGTGGACAGGTGTCTTTTATACTGATAACAAGGTCAAACAGGTGCCATTACTACAGGTAACAAGTGGAGGACAGAGGAGCCTCTTAAAGAAGTAGTTACAGATCTGTGAGAGCCAGACATCTTGCTTGTTTGTAGGTGACCAAATACTTATTTTCCAGCATGATTTGCAAATAAATTCTTTAACAATCAGACAATGTGATTTTCTGGATTTCCCCCCCCATTTTGTCTCTCATAGTTGAGGTATACCTATGATGAAAATTACAGGCCTCTCTCATCTTTTTAAGTGGGAGAACTTGCACAATTGGTGGCTGACTAAATACTTTTTTGCCCCACTGTAAATGAAGAGCTATACGCCAGCAGCAAAGAGGCCCAGCCTCCTCAGGATGAGGAGGAAAGGGAAGCAGAAATAGAACCAGCCATCCTTCAGGAAGAAGTGTGGGCAATGAGCCAACTGCCAAACAACAAAGCCCCAGGTGCTGATACCATCCCTGCAGAATTGCTGTGGCCTGTACCACCCACAACCATCACAGCCTTGTGCCAGAAAGTTTTAGAAACAGACACATGGCCACAGGATTGGAAACTATCAGTGTTCATTCAATTGCCAAAAAAGGATGACTCCAAGGACTACTCCAATTACTACACAATTGCCCTCATCCCTCACGCTAGCAAGATTCTCCCTAAGATCATACAACAACGTCTGGCACTGACCATGAAAAGGGAATTATCAGATGTTCAAGCTGGATTCAGATGGGGTCATGGCACTCATGACCATATTGCAAATCTACACTGGATCATGGAAAAATCTCAAGAATATCAAAATAACATCTACATTTGCTTTATTAACTACAAGAAAGCCTTTGATTATGTCAACCATGACAAACTGTGGAGAGTCCTAGAAGACCTGGAGGTGCCAACAGATCTGGTCAAGTTGATGCAGATGCTGTACACAAATCAGGAAGCCACTGTGCGAACATCATATGGAGACACTGATTGGTTCAAGATAGAGAAAGGAGTGTGCCAAGGTTGCATTCTTTCACCTTTCTTATTCATCCTGTATGCCAAAGTGATCACAAGGAAGCTGGAACTTTAAGAATCAACAATCGGAGTAAAGGTTGGAGGAAGAAACATCAACAATCTCTGATATGCTGACGATACAACTCTCCTCTCAGAAACCAAAGAAGGCCTGATACATCTAATCAAAAGGATTGAAAAAAGAAAGTGGGAAATTCGGCCTCTTCTTGAACATCAAAAAGACTAAGCTCATGACTACTGCAAGGAACGGAAATATCAAAATAGCAAGTGACGGTGAAGAGATTGAATGCATGCAAAAATTCACTTTTCTAGGATTGCAGATCGATCAAAGCAGTGAATGCAGTCCAGAAATAAAGTGTCAAATCGTAGTAGGTCGCACAGCAATTATGAGCATCAATCAAATATGGAAAAGCAAGGGCCTCAGCCTGGCAACTAAATGCAGATTAGTCCACATTGTCATATTTCCCATAGCTACCTACAGTTGCAAAAGTTGGACCATAAAAAAACTAGACAGGAGGAAAATTGACTTGTTTGAGCTGTAGTGTTGGAGAAGGCTCCTGTGCATTCCTTGGACAGCAAAGGTGACAAACAAGCAAGTTTTAAAACCAGACATATCACTGGAAGACAAAATCACAAAATTCCACCTTACTTATTTCGGCCATGTCATGGGATCAAACTAATTGAAAAAGGCAGTTATGCTTGGAATGGTCAGCGGTAACAGGAAACAAGGCTACCAAAAAACACGGTGGCTAGACATCATCAAAGCTGACACCACCCAGAGCATAAAACAACTGAAAGAAACCGTATAAGATCGGAAAATGCAGAGAGATCTGGTCCATAGAATTGTTCAGAACCGCATAAAACAACTGAAAGAAGCCGTATAAGATCGGAAAATGCAGAGAGAGCTGGTCCATAGAATTGTCCAGAACCAGACATGACTGAACAGATCATATAAGGTTGAGAACCATCATATAAGGTTGAGAACCTCTGTTTTATATCTTCTTTCTTATCACATTATAATTTCTTATTTCCTATGACTTAGGTACTTTGATAAAATAGTGAGAAGTATTAGAAATAACATTGTCAAAATTTGTACATTGCCCTTACTTAACAAAGCTAGTTTTACATAATTCCAAACTGTAGTTAGTAAAAGAAAAGAAAAGAATACGTACTTCTACATACTGAATAACTGAAGTTGAATCATTCTTTACTGGTAGCGTTAGAAGTGATTTCATTTCTTCTGTTTCAGCATAATCCACAGGTTTGTGACCAAATATATTACTAGTGAAAGAAGGACAGGTGGATTTTAAATAAACAACGGATGAAACTAGATTACTAATCACCTGATTATAATTGCACTGTAGGATTTTTATCTTCTTCACAAGGTATTTCCAGGAAAAACTGCATAAAAAACAATTAAACCACTAATATTTATGACAGATGGATAAAGAACTGGAAAACAAATATACAGTGGGGCAAAAAAGTATTTAGTCAGCCACCAATTGTGCAAGTTCTCCCACTTAAAAAGATGAGAGAGGCCTGTAATTTTCATCATAGGTATACCTCAACTATGAGAGACAAAATGGGGGAAAAAATCCAGAAAATCACATTGTCTGATTGTTAAAGAATTTATTTGCAAATCATGCTGGAAAATTTGGTCACCTACAAACAAGCAAGATGTCTGGCTCTCACAGACCTGTAACTACTTCTTTAAGAGGCTCCTCTGTCTTCCACTTGTTACCTGTAGTAATGGCACCTGTTTGACCTTGTAATCAGTATAAAAGACACCTGTCCACAACCTCAAACAGTCACACTCCAAACTCCACTATGGCCAAGACCAAAGAGCTGTTGAAGGACACCAGAAACAAACTTGTAGACCTGCACCAGGCTGGGAAGACTGAATCTGCAATAGGCAAGCAGTTGCCTATTGCAATAGTGTGCAGAAATCAACTGTGGGAGCAATAATTAGAAAATGGAAGACATATAAGACCACTGATAATCTCCCTTGATCTGGGGCTCCACACAAGATCTCACCCCGTGGGGTCAAAATGATCACAAGAACGGTGAGCAAAAATCCCAGAACCACACGGGGGGACCTAGTGAATGACCTGCAGAGAGCTGGGACCAAAGTAACAAAGGCTACCATCAGTAACACACTATGCCGCCAGGGACTCAAATCCTGCAGTGCCAGGCGTGTCCCCCTGCTTAAGCCAGTACATGTCTAGGCCCGTCTGAAGTTTGCTAGAGAGCATTTGGATGATCCAGAAGAGAATTGGGAGAATGTCATATGGTCAGATGAAACCAAAGTAGAACGTTTTGGTCTACACTCAACTTGTTGTGTTTGGAGGAGAGAGAATGCTGAGTTGCATCCAAAGAACACCATACCTACTGTGAAGCATGGGGGTGGAAACATCATGCTTTGGGCCTGTTTTTCTGCAAAGGGACTAGGATGACTGATCCGTGTAAAGGAAAGAATGAATGGGGCCATGTATCGTGAGATTTTGAGTGAACACCTCCTTCCATCAGCAAGGGCATTGAAGATGAAATGTGGCTGGGTCTTTCAGCATGACAATGATCCCAAACACACTGCCCGGGCAACGAAGGAGCATTTCGTAAGAAGCATTTCAAGGTCCTGGAGTGGCCTAGCCAGTCTCCAGATCTCAACCCCATGGAAAACCTTTGGAGGGAGTTGAAAGTCCGTGTTGCCCAGCGACAGCCCCAAAACATCCCTGCTCTAGAGGAGATCTGCATGGAGGAATGGGCCAAAATACCAGCAACAGTGTGTGAAAACCTTGTGAAGACTTACAGAAAATGTTTGATCTCTGTCATTGCCAACAAAGGATATATAACAAAGTATTGAGATGAACTTTTGATATTGACCAAATACTTATTTTCCACCATGATTTGCAAATAAATTCTTTAAAAATCAGACAATGTGATTTTCTGGATTTTTCCCCCCATTTTGTCTCTCATAGTTGAGGTATACCTATGATGAAAATTACAGGCCTCTCTCATCTTTTTAAGTGGGAGAACTTGCACAATTGGTGGCTGACTAAATACTTTTTTGCCCCACTGTAAAAAGGAAGCAATATATTAAGACTGCAAACTGTTACTAAGCAGGTCCTTTCAGTGATCTCACATTATGCAATGATCAAATCTTTCAACGTGGTGACTGGTGCAATGCCAAAATCAGTGGAAATAAAGGTTCTAGATCAAGTTAAGAACCTTACCATGAATTAAAAACTTTCTTCCCTCTTATCACAGCCATGCCTGCTTTTTTTCTGAACAAATTTGTGCAACTTATTTACAAGAAAATATGGAAGTCCAAAGAAACCACCACCCAGATTGCCATATACTCTTATCTATCACAAAGAATTGCACTTGGTCTGTTATTGTTTATTCCCAGGTATAGTTTTCTGTGAAATTGGTTGCTTTACCACCTTCCCTCAACATTGGCTGACATTTCATTTTACTGCTCTGTTGGCCTCCAGTGAGCAGATACATTGTAAAAGTCATCTGGTGAAGACAGCAAAACATAAATCCTTGTTTTACTCCAGAGAATTTCATCAAACCAGTAAGAGCTGTCATTTATTATCAGGAGAGACACTTGACCTTTTGCTAATTTAAGTTAGAAATAGGGAATTTTCTTTTTTCTTACTCTTTCTCCCTTCCTAGAGAATACACTGAGTTAATCAGTGACATTCTGACATCACTGGAGTGGGTGAGACAAAGGTGATTGGACTTGTCTCTTCAGCTTTGGGTTTTCTTTTAAGATCACAAAATCTACCAGGCTCAAGGCATCCTTTGATACCTTAACCCCCATGGAACTAAACCGTTTGATTTTTCAGTTTTAAGAAATTCTACGGATGTCTGAAGCTCTAAAAGACATCCATTTCGTCCCTTAAAGAGTCCAAACAATTCAGCACTGTCCATCTTATGGGGAGATGAGGATACGGGAGGCTGTAGATACTTGTCCACCCTGTTTAAGGGTAGGGACTGCTGGGCTTGGAAGCCTCATGCTATAACTGTCCCACACAAACCTGAATGAATTAAAGCTGTCTATCTGCAACTGCCTCAAAGCAGGCTTGCACACATCAGTGCCTTGACATCACAGTTGGAAGCATGCAGAGAAAGCCTTGTTTTTTCCAGTAAACATTATTTTAGAATTGTATTTTTTGTTGAAGAAAAATTCTACCAAAATCAAAGAGTGGAATCCGAAAAGATCCTCCGTATTTCCTTCCTTTTCTACACTTTGTTCCCTCTTTTCTTAAGCCATTTTTAGAAAGGTAATCACTAAGCTTCAATATAAAGTTTCAAAGAAGCCTCCTTTTATATATAACTCTGATACAAAGAATTTGGATGCAGTGTAAAATCCTATAGTAAAACCCCCATTCCCCTTCTGCAGATCCCAAAGAATAAGATAACAAGTCTCTTCAGTCCCTCACAGTAAAAAGGCAGAACCAGATTCAGCCTAAATAAGGGATTTGGGGAGTGCTGACATGAATAATTGGAAAACCAAGTTGATTTTCCTTGCCTCAATCAGTGGAGGTTGATAATTTTCTTGATTCGTTTGTTCCAACACTTTATTTGGTTGATCTGTGTTTAACTTTCTTGAAGAGCTTCAGTTTTCCAAACCAAAGGATTCTAAAACTTAATAGGGCTATAGGAACATTTGCAAAGGTACTGATGAACTTAACAAATTGAATGACTATTCTCTCCACCTCTCCATTCAGTCATATTATTGGCAAGCTCTTCAGTATTCTAGTAAACAATCCCCATGGTCCTCAACATTTAAATTCACATAAAGTAAATGGAGTATTTGCTTACAAAGTTTCTATTGAACCCATTTCATTTTGCTGTTCACATTTGCCTGATGGATTGAAAATAATAGAATAAAATTTAATACAGATACAGGATGGAGGGAATCTGGCTTGGCAATCATACATGTGAACAGGATCTTGGAACTGTGACTGGTCACAAGCTAAATTTGAATCAGCAATATGTTGTGGCTGCTAAAAAGGAAAATGTAATTCCTGGCTGCATCAACAAGAGTGTAGCTTCTCTTGCTGTGTTTTGCATAGTCCAATTCCTCCTCAAGAAATATTAAGAGTTCTAGGTTTCATGCTTTAACATATGCACTGGAACAGATTCTGAGAATGGCAGCATAGACAATTAGAAGACTGGAAACTAAATTTTAGGAGATAATACTAAAGAAAATAGATGTGTTTAGTTATGAGGAAAAAAATGACCAATATGACAGCAGTTTTCAAGTATTTGAAAAGTTGTCCCTCAAGATGATGATTAGATGTTTATCCTACCTTTTATATATTTTGGTCAACTCAAGGTATGATTAAGACCTGTTCTCTCCTATCCTAGAGTGGGGACATGGAATAATAGTCTTAAAAATGACACAGCCTGATAAAATATTAGAAAAACCTTATCAGCAAGAGCAGTCTGCCAGTAAAACCCATTATGAAGGAAGGTGGCAACTCCGCTTTGCTGAATGTTTCCAGCAGAGGCTGAACAGCTGTTTCTTGAGGATGCTTTAATTTTGATTCCTGCACTGAGCAAGGGGTTGGATTCAATGGCCCTTCCAATTGTATGATTTTATGGCAATTTGTTAAAAAGAGTTTTGAAGAGGTCTCCATAGAAAGGAATTTTTTTTCCAGAAGTAGAGACATCATTGTCAACTGCATGCTCATTAACTGAATCAGTTATATTGTGAACAGCTTCTCTGGCAAATATATTCCAGGAGGCTGATACCTCAGTGTAACTATTCCCATTTATAAACAAACAAACAAAAGTAAACATATTCTAAAATGTTCGGTAACAGTATACTGCATCCAAGCTGTATAATAGGTAGTAAACATTTTCTACGTAAGATGAAAGAATGGAAGGAAGTAAATGCAGGCTTCAGAAAAAGAGCACAAATTGTCAGTTTTGCCTTGCACCAATTAGCTGTGAATACAAGAATATGTGAAGCATAAATAAAGACATGCTTCTTTTGTGGATTTGTCATCTGCATTTCACTTTGTGAATAGGTAAAGATTGTGGACAATATTGTTAAACATACAGTATATGAACTTAAATTATTGATTTTGATGTAGAAACTATGCCATTACAATTATTTGCAGACCAAACTGGAGCCTTTCCTTCCTATCGGTAGAAATAAAAATTGATAGATGGGTTTCAACAGGGATGCACTCAGGCCTACTTTCTTTCCAGCTTAAATATTAACATCTGTCCTTTTGTTCATCAGCAATAGAATATCAGAATACATTAGTTCTCATGCAATTTATTTATTCGGCTGCCCAACAACCAAAGGCACTTTGGGTGGATAAAAACAGAATAAAATTACAGTCCATACTGCAATAAACAAATTGAGGTGCCTAAAAACAGACACATCTGCACCAACATCAGAGCTCCTTTAAAACACTGGCCCCAGTGCATGGGAGAACAGCCAGGTCTTCACGACTTTCTGGAAGGCCAGCAGAATCAGGGTCGACTGTTCCACAAAACAAGCATCATGACAGAGAAGGCACATTTCTGAGGATACTACTTAACCAATGGGACCTGGAGCACACTCACCCTGGACATCTAGACATAATGGATGTATGAACTTCAGATTTTCCCAGCCAGCATGTAGATTGCTAAGATTGCTAGGAAATTTGGAATTGGCCCATACATCTGGAGGGTGCCCAGGCTGGGGAAAGTTGTTTGAGAATACATCCTTGTTCCAATATCTATAATAACCGAACACTGTCGACCTACATTAACATTTTATATGGGGAAAGCAATCATTCAAATTTTGTACAGTATGCAGATATAAGGAATAAGGAAATGACAGGGCCTGATACTTTAGACAAAGACAGTCTATTATCCGTTAAGAAAAGAATCAACAAGTCAACTTTGCGTTAATGTGGTAGGCTGACTCAGATGCCAGAATACCATTACTCTGCCTTATGGTATTTAGAAATAATTGAGGGGCTGGGCACAGATTTGACTAACAAAAATGTTATACATATTTTTCCTCATTCCCCTTCAGTCAATGTCCATTCCTCCCAAGATTAGAATGAATGAATGAATGAATGAATGAATGAATGAATGAATGAATGAATTTCCACATCTGGAGCCAAAAGTATTTTTTCTTTTAGTCAGATTTATATCCTGCCTTTTCATTAATGAGCTTAAGGTGGCATATACAACGTTCCCTTGCTCTTTTCTCTATGACAGCATTCCTCTCTCCTCTGAGAGAGGGTGACTGGCCCAAAGTCTCCCCATTAGATTCTATGGTTCAGAGTGAAGCAGAAGCTGGTCTCTCCGCTCCTAGTCCAACACCTTTACCAGTACATGATACTGGCTATGTGATGCTGTTATACGTATAATTATGATTGGACAGTTAACACAAGGTGTTAATTATTTACAGATTTTTCTATTGTGTCCCTTTAAAAAAGTCACAATAAACAATTTTATCCACAATCTAATTCTTTCATGTTGAAGGGTCATTTATAAGTTAAGGCTTCAAATAATTCTCTATGCAATGACTGATGAGAGGCATGCTCAAACTTCCTGAATGCCATTTATGATTTTGTGGAAATGGAGCTATTGAAAATCTTTCCCATTATCTACTTTTCTATGAGATTTATGCTGACTCTTAAAAAAAAAGTCTCATTTTATCCAGTAAAGGAAAACATTTTGGTAGAGGAGTTAGTCATCAACCTTTTAGAGATGAAGGCACTTCTGTCATCTATGAGAGCCATTTTTTGCTGCTCATAGCAAGAAAGTTTGGCGTCCTTATATGAACAAAATAGCAGCAGATTAAAGGGTGAGAGCATAATGGGTAGAGTAAAATAACAATGAATCCTAGCTTTACTTGTGGGTTTTCCAGAAAAGCATAAGCTGCAATTTTCAATACACATTAGGCTAATTTTCATATAATAATTTCCATTACAACATTTTCTGTTGCTCTAGAAAATTGTCTAATTCAGTATGTTCATTTTACTTTTATTTAATGATAGGTATACCTTATTAATTTTTATCACATTACTCTACAAGCATTTCACCAGGAATATCTGACAGAAAAACTTTAAACATGCTTAATGTGGTTTATGTATAATGTATAATGTATAAAACTATTATATAGAATTATTTTAATGTAAAGATGTATAAAGAGAATAGCATCTTGCCTTGTTACTTGAAAATTTGATATTTTCCCCAAGTATTGAAATTATTGATAAACTAATACATGTTAGCACCCCCAAACTATGCATGATGTGTTGATAACCACTCATCTATTTTAGAGTTCAGTTCTTTTCACTGATTTTTTTTTTTTTTTTTTGGTGCCTTCAACTGAGTGTTGACTCCTGGCATCTGCCTGGACTAGTCCCTGAAGTTTTCTTGGCAATATTTTCAGAAATGGTTTGCCCTTGCCTTCTTCCTAGGGCTGAGAGAATGATTGGCCCAAGTCACCCAGCTGGCTTTGTGCCTAAAGCAGGTCTCCTATTTTTTAGCATTGTGCCTTAAGATATCTTAGTTTCACTGTCACTATTCATTCCATTTTTGATGCTTATAAATGAACTTATGAAATTGATGTTTTCCCTACAGGTTATTTTGCTTTGTATTTGGATTTCTTAAAATAGAAAATTGTGCTTGGAATGGCCTTTGTCAAGGAGGAGGAGGAGGAGGAGGAGGAGGAGGAGGAGGAGGAGGAGGAAATAAACAATTCTGTGGTTTAAGCTATTCATATGCATACATGGAAAAGGAATGCATAGAAATCTAAAAGAGTATAATGAAAGAATAAAGGAATTAGTGAAGGATAAAAAGATGAGAGTTTCTGAATGCAACAAAGACATTTATCTGACAGTGTCAAGAATGGATCTTGGGAGAAAATGAACATGGAAAAAAAGGAAAGAAACAACAGTAAAAACAGAATGACTGAAGGAGGAGAAAGTATGGGTCTTATATGAAAAAAATATTAGAAGACAGATTACTCTCCCAACAGAATGAATGGAAAGCAGACATGAGAAAGGAGGATATGGAAGCTGCTTGGAATTTAGGATATGAGTGAAAAGGGCTAAAGAAGGAACCTCCAGCAAAATGAACAGAAATGATCTGGGATGAAACTGGGGGGAGGGAATGCTAGAAATATTTTAGAAATGTGTATAGGAAAGACAGTCCTATGCCAAAGAGTAGAATTGAAATGAAAGCTATAAATATTAGTGTCCAAGACAGAAACTGATAAAATGGAAGTTATAAATTCTGTGAGAAAGTTGAAAAAGGGTAAGGCTCTAAGTGTAGATGAAGTAATTGGAGAAATATTAAAATATAGATGTGGTTAATGGAGCAGCTGTATAACCTGTATACCTGGTAAGGCAAGATGGGCATGCTTCGGGTCCTGTTGACCAAAGAATAACAGTTGGCAGGGCCTAGAAGGCATACATTTTCTACTACAGTGCCCACCTTATGGAACATTCTCCTTTCGGAGATAAGGATGGTTCTGACTCTGCTGGCCTTTTGTAAAGACCTGGTTCTATGCCCAGGCCTGGGGCCCTGAGTGTGTGCAGGGACCTGCTTCTTGGTTGTGTTAGTGATTTGGGTTGTTGTTTCTTGGCTGCCTGTATTTTTTAATTTTTATAATATTTGCTATTGTTTTATTCTATTTTAATTCTGTTCGCTGCACAGAGTCATTTGTTGAGATGAGCGGCTATATAAATTGGATAAATAATAAACCTGTGTAATGTGCTTGTGACAATTGTATCTGTGCCTGATGACTGGCAAAATGCCATTACTATTCCTCTAGACCAAGGTTTCTCAACCAGGGTTCTGTGGAACCCTAGGGTTCCACGAGAGGTCACTAGGAGCTCCCTGGGAGGTCATGATTTATTAAAAAAAAAATTCAAACTCAGGCAATGCACTCTCACAGTGATAAGCAGAGACCACACAAAAATCTAGTTACAACTCTTTCTGAGCTCTCTGGTACTGCACTGTAGGACTGTGTTTATTTGGTTGAATCCATTCTTAATTTTTGATGTGACAAAGGGGAGACCATTGATAACAGGTGAACACTATATTGCAGGAAGGGAGGAATCTATTACAGGAAAGGAGGAATGTACTGAAGGAAGGGAGGGAGAAGTGCATTCTTCAAGAAATTAATGGACATCAGTCTCTCCCTCCTGTATATTTTCCCTGCAGTTTTCCTCTGGTTATTTTATCCTGGTATTTTAAATAAATTTCATACATGTTTATTCAGTCAAGTCTGAGGGTCCAATGTGGCGATTTTTGAAGAGGATGTCTTTACAATGAAAGCTATTTATCAACGGGTTTTACGTGGACTGGTGGTCCAAGTTGTCCTATTTCGTTGTGCCTCATCTGTGGAAAACAACTTACAAATGTAGCAATGGCTCCAGAAAAATTAAAAAAGACACTTAACTACAAATCACAGCTGTATCACAAGTAAAAGTTCTGATTATTTTAAACAGCTATTGGAATCACAGAACAGAGTAAAGCTTTTGTTAATAAAATGACAGTCAGTAAAAAAGCACAAGAATTATTTAGTTATTTAGTAGCAGAACATATTACACAGCAAAGGAAAAGTCATGCTTTGGGTGAGAAAGTAATCATGCCAACATGTAAAATAATAGTGGGAAAAATGCTAGGACCAGATGCAATACAAGAAATTGAAAAGGTTCCACTGTCAAAAGTACAGTAAGTCAGCATATTGATGACATGTCACATGCTGAAGAGGTTTGTGTGATAAACTGAAGAACATCAACTTTTCTATTCAAGTTGATGAGTCAACAGATTTCATCATGTTATGGCATTTGTAAGATTTGTAAATGATGGTGAAATTCAAGAAAACTTTTTCTGCTGCAAAGAACTACATGAAACATGCAAAGACCAAGATGTATTTAATGTTTTGTCTGTCTTGGAGGAACTGTGTTGGCATCTGTACTGATGGTGCTCCATCAATGGTTGGCTCCATGAGAGGTTTTGTTTCTCTTGTAAGAAAAGAAAATCCTGAGGTTGTCACAACATACTGCGTTGTTCATGGAGAGGTGTTGGTGTCAAAAACTCTTGGAGATGAAATGAAAAAGTTCTGAATGATGCTACAAAAATGGTTAAATTTATTAAATAAAGACCAATTCACTCAAGAATGTTTTAAAACTGTGTGAAACCTGGACAAAAAGCACATAAGTCTCCTGTTACACACAGAAATACGATGGCTCGGCAGGGGAAGAGTTCTCAACAGGGTGTTGAGCTGAAGGCAGAATTGCAAGAGTACTTTCAAGAAAATAGTATTCCACATTTTGCTGAGTGCTTTGAAGATGGAGAATGTTGTAGAAACTAACATACTTAGTGGACATCTTCCATCACATGAACCAGCTGAACAGGTCTCTGTAAGGCATTGGAGAAAATGTTTTGACTTCAAGTGACAAAAACTCATGTTGCAAAAGGAAATACTGAAATGTTTCCATTGCTGCTTGGGCCTGAGAGTGAGTAAGGATACCAGAAAGCCTCAAATCTAATTGAAAACCACCTGGAAGTACTGCAGAACAAAACTGATCAGTACTGAGTGAGGGATCGTTTCTCTGCATCTTCTGCTCAGCCTGAAAACTTGGAGTATTCTGCCATTCATAGGAAGGCACTGAACATTTTGCTGAAGTTTTCAACTTCTTACATGTGTGAGCAAGCTTTTTCTTATTTAACAAGCATCAAAAGCAAAGATAGAAATTGTCTTATTTCAGTTGAAGATGAAATCCATGTGTGCTTATCTCACATTTGGCCCAGAATTGAGTATTTGTGCAGCAAAAAACAAGCACAGGTTTCACATTAAAGAAGTAAGTTTCATTCTTTATTTTTAGTTTAGGAACACTGTTAATGCACATATATAGGGCTACACATGAAACAAATATAATAAATTTGTAACTTCTGGGCTATATTTCAGTCTGAATGTGCAGGGGGTCCCTGAGGCCTGAAAAATATTTCAAGGTTCAACATTGAACAGGGAATAAGATGGACTTATGATATCCCCTTGGTACCTGAATGTATTCATGGATAATTGTATATGGAGTGCTTGTCAGAGGTGTGTAGTTTGGGGTTGCAAATGTATAAGTATGTGCAAATGATGAGTTGTTGGCTAAGAACCCAAATAATTTGCAGCAAATGTTAAACTATTCTGCATAATGATTCTTATCCTGAAACTGTTCCCGCCATAGTCAGATCAGGCTGTTGGTGGTTAACAATAGCAGCATAATCCAAACCATATAACTAAAACATCCATGGTGAAGGATAATTTAAATTAAAAACTAAGCCAATAATTTATACATAATTTGAGGTATCACAGGGCAACACAATATCAACATAATACCAATACTCATAGCAACACAGAGATGCACATCTCACTCTCCATAAGCTCTCTGGAAAGTTCCACTTTTAATCACTTACAGAAAGACAGTGAGATGAGAATATATCTGAATTTAATTGTAATTGCCATAGATTATATTAAATATCTAGGACTTTATATTCCTAAAAATATTTCTAAGTATGTGGAAGTAAATATACAGTGGTACCTCGGTTCACGTACTTAATTCGTTCCGCAACTCTGGTCGCGAATCGAATTGGTCGTGAACCGAATCAAATTTTCCCATAAGGTTCAATGTAAATATGGTTAATCCGTTCTGACCCCTCCGAATTTGGTCGCCAACCGATTTTTGGTCGCGACCCGAGTCAAATTTCCCCATAAGGTTCAATGTAAATACGGTTAATCCGTTCTGAACCATATGTATTTTATTTTTAAACCACAAAAACATGAAACAAAGTACAATACAGCACAGTATGAAGAGAGAGGACGCTGACCTTGCTCGAGGTGACTTCTGGCATGGAGGACAGGAAGGTGGGTGGGGAGGCAGTTATTGTTTGGAGGGAGAGTCCCCCTCCAAAAGGACATCGGGGAGATCTCCTTCAGGGGTTTCCTCTCTTCTTTGTCTCTTAGCTGCACGCTCAGTTCTGGGGAAAAATCTGTCTAAAGTCAGTTATTTTTTCCTGCGCTGCATAACCCTCCGGAAATGAGAGACCACGTTATCATTCATCAGATTCAGCACTCTGTTCATTACAGTTATGTCGGGGTGGTGCTTCTCAAAGAAATCCTGGCACTCATTCCATTTTTCCATAATGGATTTAATCATGTCACTGCTAACCTCTTCCCTGTGTTCCTCTTTCTCAGTGGAATGCTCCTCACCAAGCGCTTTCTGCTGCTCACTCTGGAGTTCAGCAAGTTCTTCCGTGGTCAGCTTCTCCTTATGGTCCTCAACAAGTTCCTCTATGTCTGCACCATCGACAACCAGACCCATACTCTTGCACATGGACACAATCTCCTCCGCTACCTCTACATCAGACCCTTCAAAGTCACGTTCAGTGACACGTTCTGGTCACAGTTTCCTCCAGGCTGAGTTTAAGGTCTGGTAGGTGACATCTTCCCAGGCTTTGTCAATGAGGCTGATGCAATGGAGGACATTGAAATGTTTCTTCCAGAATTCTTTCAGAGTCAAGGATGTTTCTTCAGTGACATTGAAACACCTGGTGAAGAGCGCCTTTGTGTACAGCTTCTTAAAGTTGCAGATCACTTGCTGGTCCATGGGCTGCAGAAGAGGTGTGGTGTTGGGGGGGGAGGAACTTGACCTTTATAAAGTCATACTCGGCGTCCATATCATCCACCAAGGCTGGAGGGTGTGCCGGGGCATTGTTCATCAGAAGAAGGCACCTTTCAGGCAGTTGGTTGTCAGAAAGATATTTTTTAACGGTGGGTGCAAACACCTCGTGCAGCCATTCCATGAACAATTGCCTTGTGACCCAAGCTCTCGCATTGGCCCTCCACATGACAGGCAGTCTGGCCTTGTTCACATTGTGTTCCTTGAATGCACGAGGGGTCTGGGAATGGTACACCAGTAGTGGCTTAATCTTCAGCTCGCCGCTTGTGTTCGCACACAGCAAAAGGGTCAATCTGTCCTTCATGGGCTTGTGCCCTGGCAGTGCCTTTTCCTCCCGCGTGATGTAGGTTTTCTTTGGCATCTTCTTCCAGAAGAGCCCTGTTTCATCGCAGTTGAACACTTGCTGAGCGACGTATCCTTCCGCCTTCATGAATTCCTCAAATTCTTTCTGGTAGGCTTCTGCAGCAGCCTTGTCAGAACTGGAAGCCTCACCATGTCTTGTCACACTGTGGATGCCACTTCTCTTGCAGAATTTTTCAAACCAGCCTCTGCTGGCTTTAAATTCTTCACTTGCTGCGCTTGTAGAGGGTTTTTTTTTGCAGTAAATCACTGTGCAATTTCCTGGCTTTTTCACAGATCATAGCTTCACTAACGCTATCACCTGCCAGCTGCTTCTCATTCAGCCATACTAACAAAAGTTTTCCACCTCTTCCAACACTTGTGTCCTCTGCTTGGTTAATGTCATTACTCCCTTTGCCACATCAGCTCCTTTGATGGCATCTTTATTCTTCAAAATAGTCGAGATTGTCGACTTCGCCATCTTGTACTCCGAGCCCAGATCAGTCACACAAATACCATGATCATGCTTTTCTACAGTTTCCTTCTTCAATTCAATGGTTATTTTCTTCAAAACCTTATTCTGACCAAGCTTGCTCTGCACCTTTTTCGGAGCCATGCTAACAAGCACACCAAAAAGCTTCACAGGACGTCTGTTTGCCACTGCGATCTTGCCTACAGGAAGCCACAACCACGTGTCAGCAGGGAAAATGGCCGTGGATCCTGTTCGTCACTCGATGCGGAGTTCGCGAACGGAGGCAAAATTTTGCGACCAGAGCTGTTCGTGAACTGAATTGTTCGTGAACAAAAGCGTTCGTGAACCAAGGTACCACTGTATTTAAAGTTTTAAAGAACGGTGCCTTAGTTGGATCAAAATTCCATTACGTTGCTGGGTTAAATTAATGTTATTAAAATCAATATTGCTGCAAGATTAATCTTTTTAATTTGAGATATTCCAGTGTTAATCCCAAATAAATATTTTCTTCAGACAGATAAATCACCGAGGAAATTCATATTGGAAAAGAGACTACTTAGGATTCAGTTAACTAAACTGAGATTATCTATTGAGGATGGTGGTTTTAATTTACCAGATTTTCAAAAATATAATTGGGCTTATATTTTATCAAATAAATCTACGGTATGTGGAGTAGACACCTGCTAGATCATCAACCTTGCTCTGTGGAAAGTCTTTATGGTTTCTATTAAGGTTCTGACAATTGGTAGGGTCGATATATAGCAGACAGGTATTTTGTTCCCCAGTTTACGAGCAGCTAGACATGTTTGGGTCTTATTGGATTGTAGATTGGATTTTTATGTTGAGGCTCATGAATATTTAATTTTATGGAAAGACTCTATCCAAAAAATAGAAGGCAAAACATTTTGTTGAAAGCTATTGGTGGAATCTCAAATACATACTTTGTAACTACTATTTTAAAGATTTTTTTTCAGCTTCTGGCTCCTAAATCACAAGCATGAAAATATATTCAATTCAAGCGTATATTTAATGTCTCAATATGGACCAGATGCTTGGGCTGCATCTGAGAAACCCAAGGTGCTAATTTATTTGATGGAGTTGATGCTTGAAATTAAAACCACATTCTTTTTGTATCAAAAACTGAAATAACATGCTTAAAGTCGACACAAGACATTTATGGTTCATGGATTAAAGAACTGAAACACCCAATAATGGAATATCAATGGTTCCAGGCTTTAAAAAATGTTAAGTTTGCTTCAATGGATTTAAAATTAAAACTAACTCATCAAAATATCTTATTTCAAGTTTACTGGGCACCCCAAAGAATGTATTCAGAAGAAAGACATCGGATTGTTTGTTGGTGATATAAAAAATTTGAGGGACCACTTGACTTATATGATTTGGTCCTGTGAATCATTCACATCCTTTTGGAAAAATAATTTAATGTACATGAAAAGATTTATGGGGATTTCTTTGTATGTTAAACGTGCTAATATTATGTTAAATTATGTTCCAAGACTCTGAAATTTAATTATTTTTGAGGAGTTGTGTTGTGTCAGGCCTAGGGTGTTGCTAAGAGAATTATTTTAAGAACTTGGAAAATTAGTAATTTTTTTGATATTAAGGATTGGATTCAAGAGATGTGTGACATTTTTGAAAAGGCAATTTTATCTGTTCATAAAATGACTCAATATGTTTTTCTGTGGCACAGATTTTATGATATTTTGCAAAGTCAGACAATCGTTAATTATTATTTTTCCCTAATATAGATTCAAGAATCTGTCATTTGATTAATATGTAACATATATCAATATTTTCCCCCCTTTCTGTTCTTTGTTTCTTTTGTTTTTGTAGTTTTTCATGTATTTCTTTCCTGGATTTTTTTTTTATTTTGTAATTTTTCTATTTCTTTCTGTAAAACTTGTTAAGAAATAAATAATAAATAATATAAAGTTTTTAAAAATTAAAGCATATTGTTCATCAATGAAGGTTACATGAAATGTTAATTACAATTTCAGAAGCTATAAAAATAAATATTTTGGTTCCAATCTTATACATGTATCTGGAATTAAATCTCATTTTATGGTCTTGATTTCTAGGTAGACATATGTAAGACTGCACTGTTGCTGAATAAGTACACTGACCATTTTAGATAAGACCTTTTGAGGCAATATAATTTTATAGGCAGAGATTCATGAATAGAATATTCCCATAAAATGATCTCGTTACCCAAAGGAGAAATAAATCAGTGTTAGATTTGAATAGGTCTCCATCTTATTTTATAAATTTTCATGGGATTTCACTGACCATGTTAAAGTGACTAACTCACAGGGGAGTTTCTTCATTAAACAATTACTTACTAGTGACTGTTTTCTTCAAGCAGTTTGACTCCTGATGACATTATGGACATGCCCACATAGTTTTCTTTGCTTTGACAAAGATGGAACTGGCTTTCTTCTTATGTTTACACAACCTGTTAGATCCAGTAGAGCAGGCATGCTCCAAATTCCATAGTCAAAATTATATCATCTTGATGTGCCTTTTCTGTGGCCATTCTTCCTCTGTGGACTAGTATTATACACACACACATACACACACACACACACCCCTCCTGCCAAAAGTCTGCATGGCTTCAGCCTAGTTTGTGGCTCTTTCAACAGGCCTGTGAGCCCTGAGATTTTATTTCTTGGCTCTTGGTGTTTCCTACCCTGACATAATATTATATGTTGTGTTTGAATGTTTTCTACTTGTTTTATCGTTTTAATTGCCCAAAGTCGCTTGGACAATTAAGGTAGCTTATAAATTGAACAAATGAAGACTTCTCCCAGTGGGTTCATATAGATGTTACGCAAAATGAGGAGAGGGTTGAGCCCTGAGGCACTTCACATTAGCATCTTGAACCCTCTTCCACCACTTTAAAGGCAATGCCTCCACACACACCCCGCACCCCCACAAAGGTAGCCTAGAAAGCAGGGATGGCAAGGCCAAATGAAAGATTTAAGATGACTAGAAGGGTTGTATTCTCCCCATCAAATACTGCAATGTAGGTCATCCACAAGAGTGACCAATGCAGTTTCTGTCCTACGCCAGCCCAAAACCCAACTGGCAAGGATTTAGGTAATCTGCTTCTTCCCAGATCCTCTGTATCTGGGCCCCAACTGCTTTCTCCAGAACCTTTCCCAAAAAGGGAAGGTTAACAAAGGGGTAGAAGTTGTCCAATATTGCCAGATCTAGAAAGGTCCCTTCAGGATGGGAGACCAACATGTCTTTTAAGTGGCTGGCAATACCTCCTCCCTCAAAGAAGCATTCATAATTTCCCTGATCCAGCCTCCACTCTTGAATAAGTTAGGCAGGGCAGGGGTTCAACTCACAAAGGAAGAACTCTTGCTGCAAAGGACCTTTCTACTTTCTCAGGATCCACAGAGTCAAACACATTCCCAGGTAACCTCAAAGATTTCACTCCATTCATCTGACATCAAGCTCCAAGTGGAGAGGAGCAATGCCATTGTCTGCAAGGATGTATGAGCCACAATTCTCCAAAAATCTTGCAGCTAGAAGGTATCTGAGCAAAGCGCTGGCAAAGGAAAGCAGCATTATCTGATCTTAAAAAATGTTTTCAATAACTTTCGAATAGCAGATTCAAACTTTTTGGATTCAAATTCATTCTTTGCTTAAAAAATAAGGAAGCAAGACATCTTTTATTAATGTTAATCACACTGTGCATGGAGGAAAAGATGGAAAAAAAGCCAATTTGAATGAAATATGTTACGAACAAGTGAAATCGCAAATGCCAAGAGCTAATTTTTCACGTCACTTGGCTGGCTGTGAAGCAAGACAGGCAGGAAATTCAAAGGAGCAAACACACAAAAAAGCTATAAAATATAAATTAGCTTATGCAGAAGATTAACTTTAAAAAAATCAACTAGGCCAAGCAGAGCAATTAACAGGTCCACTGATTCATATAATAGTTTCTGCTTGTAGTTTCGTGTGTTTTGCTAGTCAGAGGAAAGTTTTAAAAAGTAGGACCTTGCAGATTCCAAGGGAGACACATCTTTATTATTTTCAAACTGGACCTCCTGAGTCAGCCCACAGAGATTTTCCCCTCTCCCATTTAATTAATTGTCCAAACACATTTTTCCAATAAAATATATTTTGGCTAGAAGCAGAGAATCAAATAAGGCAAGCTTGTTTAAAGTTTATAAGACCAGTCAGCAACTTTTCAGGTGGTAAAGACCATTGTGAAATTTGGCACAGTACCATAGGTGCCCATTTCTTAAACTTAAAACAACTTTTTAAAAAAAATAAAAAATGACTGAAAGCTTGCAAATTTTCATGTGAAAACATAGATCTTGTTAAATTCCAGTCAATATATACAGCCACATATTCCTCCTAGTCAAAGGATACCATTATGTGGTATTATGAGTATCAGAGAGGCTATGGGTACCATACCAATCCCTAATTTTATCTATTTGTTTGTTTGTAAGATTTATAAACTGCCTTACTGCAGAACCTCTAGGCAGTAACAAAGTCACATTATATAATTTTGTAAATAGGTGTGGCCATCAGTTCTATATCACAAACTGCCTACCTCAGTCTCCAGCTCTCTTAGCTGCTGTATAAGCTAAAAGCAGTCCTGGATTCATGGAGCTTCTTTTCCTCCCCAATATCTAAATAGTATGCATACACACACACACACACACACACACACACACACACTACATATAGTAAAATGCATACTAAATTCAGAAGAATTTCAAGTGGGCTTTTCAAGCTGCAAGAGAAAGTGGTATAAAACCAAGGAACAGATATATGCTACAATTCATCATCTGTGATTGGTACATCAAACAGGCATTTCCTCATTACTGCTAAGGAGAAGACGATCAACAGTTACTGATCAGTGTCACTAAGAAGCAGCCAAAGAAGAAAACCTCTTCACAATCTCTATTTCAAACATAAAAAGCATCAGATTAATTGTTGGACAGGCCAGATTTTCAAAGGAGGAGATACTTGACAAAAATTCACCAACTTCAGCCTACAGAATGTATCCCATACACATTCTGGTTTTCTGATTAAACAGGGTATCTAATCACAAAGACAATTATATTCTCATTCAAACTACAGAGGTTTAAGGCTCTTAACCCTAATTTTGTCCCTTCACAAAAATGACCTGACTGGGAGGGGAAGAGAGTCAGACTTTTAGGGCATGCTAGTAATGTCCTAAGCCTCTACAAACGCTGTGGTGCACTACGTGGTTGTGCACTAGGTTGCCACTCCATGCTCTACAGATTGGCAGTGTTGGTTAAACGCAACATCTTTACTTTGAAATTACAGTGTGGATGAGCACAATGCATTTTGAGTTGGGTGAGGGAGATATGGATTCAAATTCTAATTAAAATCTTGGGGAAACAGAGAATTCCATCTTTTTTGCAAAGGCTTGTTCTCTGTAGTGGTAAGTTTCTGACTGCCCATTTAGATGGTAGCTAAGGGTTCACATCATGTGCTCCTCCATACAAATAAACACAGCCTCATCAACAAAAAATCAGATGCCAGAGAGTACTTTTCTAGAATATGGGGATGCAAAAACCTCCAGATTTTTAATCTGTTTAAAAACAGATAAGAGTTCTTACAGTTACTCACACTGCATCTCGAGAAGCTCCATGCAAAAGCAACAGTTCCACAATTTCTGTATGTCCATTCCTGACAGCATCATGAAGCGGCATATCGTTCTGATACCCAGTCACATTCAGCAGTGCTCCATGTCGTAGCAGTAACTCAGCTACCTGCTTATGTCCATGATTACAAGCTTCATGCTAATGTTGGGTAAAAGTAACACAGAAGTGATAGAATAAGAATCAGATCAATTAAAAACTGAAGTTTGACAAAGCAGGAAAATTATGCCCCTAAATTACAGGTTGTATGTATGTATGTATGTATGTATGTATGTATGTATGTATGTATGTACTTACTTACTTACTTAACTTATTACAACTGAGTCTGACTCCCAGGTAGCTTACAGCTCTAATTAACTATTCTAGGGAATCTTTGCTATAAGTAATGGAAAAAGCTTGTGTTTGAACTTTATCTAGCAGGAAAAAAGTGAACTCATTTTAATACAATAGCTATCAGTAATGTATTTTCACAGTTTCCAGATTCAGGTTAGACTTTTAAAATCCATTCTCTTGCTTCTGAAAATGCAATACAAATTCATCAGACGACAGACACTGGTTTTGTTCAGACATAACAATGTAGGAACAAATAGAAGGAAAAGCAAGAGAAAGAAGATCTCAAAACTGTTTGAGTTTATTAAAGCAAATGCAGTTTTTCCTTCTTCAGAGCAATCTGAGAGAAAAAAGGTCATCTAAATCATCCCTTGTGTCACTTAGTATCAACAAGAGTGATACAAAGAACAAAGGAAGTATGGAAAGAATGAACCATTTAAATTACCAGTGGTGTCCAACCAGCATAGTCTTTAATGTTGGGATCAGCTCCTTTTTTCAACAAGCATTCAACAGCAGAAAGATCCCCCTAGAAAAAGGAAATAAAAACATAAAGCATTAAAGTTTATTAAACTTTAATAAACAATTTAAGTTTACTGAATAAATATAACGCCAAAATAAAAAAAATAGGAAGACCAATAAGGGAAGAGGAAATCAAAAATCCAACAGAAAAAAAGTAAGCACGAGAAAGTTTTTTAGAAATACAGATTTTTAAAAATCACTATATTAAATAATGCTAAATATATGCTGCAGATAAATTAATTCCAATTTCTGAGCCGTTATTTTGCTTATTTCCCTCATCTAGGGAACTATACAATTGTTACAATCCCTTCTTACTCCTCTTTTGAAATTAAATTTCCCTCTCCATTAATGAAAAATGCCTGAAATATTCTGTGAATTAAAAAAAAAGATGGTTAAAGAATTCAAGTCTGGGATAAAATTGTGCGCTACAAACATGATGAAAATATGATTACCCAAATTAACTGTAGGCATGCTGACCGACCTGTGGCAATACATACAGCCACTGTTGATTTTCAACCACAGGCCCGGCTATACTCAGAGTTCACAGTTCAGCTTGTAACACTTGTCAGTCACCTGTCCGCTTCCAAAATAAGTCAGCAATCACTAATGTAGAAATATGCATCACAGTCTTGTCAAATCCCTTATTTATTTAATTGTGCCTATTTTTATCTTGCCTTTCATTAAACTCAATCTATAAAACCATCAATGCATCAATAAAATCAGCCAGTATAGAAAAGAAACAGCAGAGATTAGATTCCAATACATTTGAGATTGTAATACTAGCTACTCAAATGCCTGGGTAAAGATGCAAGGCCACGTCTTGTATTACCATTCAGTGTATATCCCCTCATTATAGGGCAAGAAGATAGTTAAAATAGGTTTGCATGTAAGATAGGCATTTCTGCAGGCATGCGGGCTCTGTAGGCAGTCCTAGCATTTGAATTAAAATCATTCACTGTTTTTAATGCTTTTACACATGCACAGATATGCACACACAACCAGCATGAAATTGTACTGATGATTTACTCTCTCATTTCAGAGAGGCAATTTCTGGAAGATCTGGGGAAAGTAAATTGGGGGTTGAGGGCTGCAATTTCCCCAGCCTTGTGATTTTTTTTTGGTACCTTCAAGTCAGTTTTTGATACCTGGTGATTGCCTGGACTAGTCCCTGCAGTTTTCTTGGCAAGGATTTTCAGAAGTGGTTTGTCATTGCTTCCTTCCTAGGGCTGACAGAGAGTGACTGGCCCCATGTCACCCAGCTGGCTTTATATCTAAGGCAGGACTACATCTCATGGTCTCCCAGTTTGTAGCCTGATGCATTAACCACTACACCAAACTGGCTTTCTATAGAATAATTGATTAGAGCCTTCTAAGTCAAAGAAAGATTCCTTGTTATGGGGGTTAGGAAAGTATTCTGAAGGCAGAGCTGTTTTTCACAGGCAAGTAGGACAAGAGTTTTGGCTACCCAGATCAGGAGCCTGTAGACAAGAAACTCAGAGTAAGAGCTGGCTGGGGAAGAAGCACTGAAGGATCCTCTTGATGTTCAGTTTGGGATCAGAAAGCTATTGAAACTCTTGTTTTACTTTGAGATCTCAACAAGAATCTCAGTCTAAGAACTTGCCTAAGTTATTAAGTGAGAAGAAAACAATTTTAATTATTATATATTTTATTAGTTTTTACCAAACAATATCAGGTAACTATGTTTACAAAAATCCAAGATACTTATAGAGAAAAAAAATATATAGAATGGAGATCTATTACAATGTTAATAAAGAGACAGGTACTATACATATGAAACTTTGCCATGTATACAAAGTATACCATATTATAATCTATTGCTAGTGAGATAAACCATAAAATCCATCCAAATTTGATAAAACTGTGGTTCCTGCCTTTGGTGTCTCATTAATTTAACTTTGTAATTTTTTCTAATGTAGCAACAGTAGAGGCCTTATTAATACACAACTCATTTATGTTACCTAGAGCTTTCCAATGTTGCACAATTATTACTTTGACTGCTAAGATTAAATCAATAATAAGTTCTTTATTTTTAAGCTTATGGTTTGGCCCTGTAAATAAATGCAGCAAGCCTAGCTCTGGGGAGCATTCAATTCTTTGATTAGTGATAGTACCTATCTCCCCAAAGATTTTTCGCCAAAAAGGTATAACTTTATTGCATGACCACCACAAATGAAAAAAATGACCTTTTTTTCTGACAACCTCTCCAACATTTGGGAGAATAGTTGTGATATATATGAGCCAGCCTAACAGGAGTCAAATACCAACAATGTATAATCTTCCACTGCAATTCTTGCACTGAACCTGAAGTAAATCTGCCCGGTTTCCATAACTTCTGCCAGTTTGTCTCCTGTATGGGATTACCAAGATCAGTATCCCAAGCTTCCTTTAAACCATATGGTGGATCCCCTATTTCTGATTGCAATAATAACCTATACATTTTTGAAATTGTACCTTTTGGTTGTTTTAAATAATGAAGTAATAAATTCTTGAAATTGGTATAGGCCATGTTGTTGAGTCTCTAATATTTCTGATGGCCAAAAGAGATTTAAGTTGATACCAGAAGAGCCATGGTAACTTATCACCTATACATTGCCCAATCTGATCTTTATTGAAAGGTTCCCTATTACTATAAAAATCCTTTAGTATATAAAGATCATATTCTCTCAAAGATTTTATTTCAGCCAAACCATAATAATCATCCTGATTGATATATGTTATTGGAAGAGCTAAAGGCGAAGCATCCTTTATCAAAACTGTGTATCTACTCTTCCAAATTTGAAGCATTGTTTTAGTAAAAACATTTTCAATCTGTTTTATTCTAGAAAAATATTTTGGGTGAAAAAACCATTGATTTATACACTTATCTGGCTCTAGCATAGTTTCCATATGAACCCATTGTTCAGAAAAGTCTCCCATAATAAATGGAATCATATGCCCTACCTGTGCTGCCTGATAATATATTAACAAACTGGGCATGCCCCGGCCTCCCTGTTTCTGAGGTCTATATAAAATCCTTTTATTTAGTCTCAGTTCTTCTGCCTGGAAACATAAGCTTTTTTTTTTTTTTTTTGGCCAATGTCTTAAAGCCTGTTCTGGAATTACCACTGGGAGGCACTGACATAAAAAGTTAAGCCATGCAAGAATTTTTATTTTAACCACTGCAATTTGCCCTAAAATATTGAAATGTTTTGAAGCCCAGTTTTTCATTTCTTTAATTTTTTCCAAGTTGGTACACAATTATTTGTAAAGATTTTATTAATATTTTAGTTTTGGTAACGCCTAAATAGTTTAAAGATTTCAATACTATTGGAATACCTAAAACTCTGGAAATTTCCTTTTGAGTTTTTGGGAGTGTATAAAAAAACATCAAATGTGATTTTTGAAAATTAACTGACACTCCTGACACCTCTGCAGATTCCTCTAACTCCTTCTTAATATAGCTAGCTGAATGAGAAGCATGCCATCAGTATTACACAAAATTCTATAAAGGAGAAGAAATTTCCCCAGCAGAAATGGACAAATATTTAAAGAAACAAAATTTACTAAAGATAACAGATAAACAAAAGCAGATGATGAATGGACCTATAACAATAAGGGAAGTTTGTGAGGCTATAAAAAAGGCTAAAATAGGGAAAGTGCCTGGTCCAGATGGACTACCAGCTTACTATTTCAAATACTCTGAAGTGAATTTTTCCAACCTCTTCAAAAAATGATGAATTCTATTCTAGATAATGGAAGGATACCACACAGCTGGACAGGTGCAAATTCAGCACCAATCCCAAAACAAGTTCAAGACCTGCTTTTACCAAAAAAATATCAACCAATATCCTTACTGAATAATGACTATAAGATATTTACAATGATCTTAGTTGAAAGGATGAAAAGTGTCTTGCAAGACTTTATTCATGAAAATTAATGTGGCTTTTTACCCAAAAGACAACTAAGAGACAATATTAGAAATATTCTTAATATATTAGAATACTTGGAGCAGCATAATGAAAATCAAGCCGCACTGATCTTCCTTGATGCAGAAAAGGCATTTGATAATTTGAACTGGACTTTTCTGTTTAAAATCCTGGAAGATATGGACTTTGGAGAAAATGTTATTCAATGAGTGAAATCAATATATACTTCAGAAAAGGCACAAATTATAGTTAATGGGGAACTAACAAAACCCTGTGAGAATCAGGGACAAGACAAGGATGCCCGCTTTCACTGCTGTTATTCGTTCTAGTTCTTGAAGTTCTGAATAGAGACATAAGACATGATGAGAGAATTGCTAGGGTGAAGGTTAAAAAAGAAGTATATAAACTAAGGGCATTTGTAGATGATTTAGTTTTAATTTTGGAAAATATTATGGAAGGAATAGATAATTATTAATGGGAAAATTAAAGGAATTTGGTGTGTTAGCTGGATTTAAAATTGATAATTAACAAACGAAGATGTTAACAAAAAATATGAAGATGGACAATCAAAAAAATTGATTGCAAAAACTGGTTTTCAGATTGAGAAAAAAAATAAAATATCTGGGTATTACCATGACTAATATAAATTGTATGTTATTTCAAAATAACTATGTTAAATTACAGAATGAAATTAAGGAGGAAATGTTAAGATGGGAAAAGCTACAATTATCACTGTTGGGGAGAATTTCTGTGCTAAAAATGAATGTATTACCTAGAATGATGTTTTTATTTCAAACAATATCTATTCTGACAAAGGATGCACTGTTTAAGCAATGGCAAAAAGACACATCTAAATGTATACGGCAGGGTAAGAAACCAAGGGTTAAATATAAAATATTTGTATTACTTTTCACACTTTTTAAAAATCTTACTCCATATCGTTTCATGTTTATCTTTTAGTTCTGTGAAAATCTTTAATAAAAATTATATATACTTTATAAAAAGGATCCTTTCTAGAGAGGGCTCAACTTGATTTGCTATGAATTTGTGCTCAAAAACTGCCATTAAATGAACTCTTGTGTCTCTACTTCAGTTCAGTCAGGTTCCTGACCTCACAAGCAGCTTTCCATCTCTTGCTGTTTATTCAAATGTTGCCTTACATTATGAACTATTTTCCTGATTTCTTACCCTTATTTTTCCTTGCACAAAAGTTTACAACTGGCAGTCTGAGGAACATGAAATCTAAGAAACTGTGCTCTTTATTAACTGTAATGACTACTGAAGTCCATACAAAAGAACTGATTTCTTGCTATGTGGTAACCGTATCCACCAAAACTACAGAAAATCTCCCCTTGAATCAAGCTCAATTCCTGGCAACAACATGATCACATCCACACTTGTTTTCTTGGCAGCAATATGGAAATGGTTTTCTACTCTCTTCTTTCAGACCAGTTTTCAGCATCCCAGTCTAGCTTATGCCCTGGAATTCCACTGCTATCCCTGCGCAAATGCTAAGGACGTCTAACTCTTCTTACCTTCCAAGCCCAGATCAGGTTCATCAGGTGCTGTTGCCACCTGCTGAGACATCCACATTTAGTAAACTTTATTTGTGGTAGATGTTAGGTAGTGCTTCCATCTATGAAATGGATATTTTAGAACTTGGAAGTTCGATCTGTGGGCAGTTATCAGCATTAATGGAGATTTACACAGATACGTAGAGTAAATGTCATCTCAATACAACAGAATACAAATCTGCAAGGATCTGAGATCTTCTAAAACTGTGGAGTACATTTCCATCTAAATGAAAAAAAAAAATCCAAACTACTCCTTGGCTGCTGCTGTGTACATTATCAAGAAGCATGAAACTGAAAAGCAAAATCATGAATCATTTTGCAAAACACTTTTTACTGCTTTTTGTACCTTGTGAACCAACAAACCTAGTTAAACATGTTAAGTTCTCAGTGACTTTATCCATAGATCTCTGGCTTTACTTGGTTTTAGAATAATATTTTAGAGCAGGCTTTTGGTGCGGTTGCTCCATGATATCATTCAGTGTATCCATATAAAAGATGAGCAGTGTATCCATAAAAAGATGATTTATTTACACACACTTACACAAAGTAGAGCAATTCTTGCAAAAGATCAAGAGTGCATGACATGTTCGCAGGAAGGAAAGTTAGAGATTTTGTCTAGCATAAGGCTTTTTTTAAACTACTTTCATTTTACTTTTAATGAGTAATAAAAAACATGGATTCCAGTTTACTACGCAAATGGCTACATTTGTTTCAATTTATTAAGGCAGTTCAACTGCAAACTCATCGAACTTTGGAATCCTTTTTCAGAGCCAATGTGCTTTTAGGATATTTAATATGAGTGTCAAAGTTGTAAAATGGGAAAGACCACCCTGTAATTCGGATTTAGATTGATCTAGGATACGCCAACATATTTAATTTTAAATGCCTTTAACAGTCTCTCTTTAACAATCCAAAAGTACAACTCATTTAATTTTTATTACATTTGGTGTATTAAGCCCTACAAACTAATGAAAATAATATAGATTTATTTGATAATTAATGAAGTCCCAGAAGAATTAAATGTAATTTCCATTTACCCTCCCATGAGACTTTCTATTACACTGACAAGCTTAATTGGATAAGAAATTCTGAAAACATTTGCAGCTATTTAGCAGTGCAGTTGAAACGGAACGATATATGGCTGGGTGGGGAACAGGATGAAACAGGAAACTTTTCCTACTAGCTAATTCCAGACCTTTCAAGACAGTGTCTTTCCCCAAAGTGCTGTATGTATGCATCAATACATTTTGGTTTTCATTATGTAGCTGTCTACTTGCTGTTTTTAGCCTTTAGTTTGTATACTGTCCATGATTACTCATGCGACTGGGGTGGCATATATAGGTTGATAGAAATCATTATCCTTCATAAAAGAGTTTATCATGCTTTAAAGGTAGTCTTGGGCATTTTCCTTTTGTTTTCCATTTTCACAAGTAAAAGATTACTTTAAAAAATTAAGGAATTAATTAGGAGTCACATATGGTAAAAGCTGACTACAAATGAAATCACAATTGCACTGTATGAAGGGAAACTACATGCCAATTCCACCAGCGACATGCTAGCAGGAGTTCTTGATCAGCCTTATCAGCAAAGACTGGCTAACAAGCGAATCCAGAAAAGGCTGAAGAGGGAAGAACCAATTCCTGCTACATGTAAACTTCCTCCAGGCAAGAGATATTTAAACTAAGGGCAGCCCTAACTAATTTCCAACAAATTTAATCCAGTGGGAACTAAAACAAACATACAAAAGTCCTAATTTCCTTCTTAAAGTACCCCCATCCTGAATGGCAGGATCCAGCAATCTACTATCAATTTAGCTGGCCTCATTTTGGCCAGTTAAGATTGAGGCTATGCAAATCTTTGAAAAATTGCTAAAGTAACCATGTCCGTTTCCAGATGTTGCTCCCATCTGGTCTATATGTATGTACAGACACAGCCACTTAAGTTTACTGATTTAGGCTCAGTGAAGTGCCTAATATAACAACCTTGTAATTTTTTACTTGGTTTGGCAACAACTGCATGTAGGTAATAGCAACCTTTTTCTTTCCCAAATTTGTGGTATGTGCAGAAAATGTGTGAGAAAAGCATTTATAGGAGGTGCAACCACAGCTTTATTTGTGGTCATCCCACTCCATCTTTGTAAAGCACTAGGAGAAAGGAATTTCATCACATTGCACAGCTGATCCCCAGAAAACACCTGGACAATTTGAGAGAATTCGTTCCTTGAATTTCACTTCTAAAAATCACATGAGAAACAGCCTTAGAATTCCAAAGAATCAAGTTGCTTGTTCAAAACAAAACTGAAATAGCAAGTTTTGTTCATTTATAAAATCATCTTGTGTTTTCTTGCACAAAAATAGTCTAATATCACTGTAAATTACAATTGCTGCTGGACATGAATCTCCATGTCCTGGCCATTCATTTAGTGAGGGTTTATTACCTAATCACCTTGTGAGAAGGCAGGGAGAAGTGAGGGCCTCAAACGAACCATGTTTGCTAGGGGAGAGCGCTGTGCACCATGGGGCAGCCTTGGGGGGGTGGCAGGAGGGAGGATGGGCAGAAGGCACACTCGCACCAGAGTGGAGAGGGATGGCAGGAGGGAGGAAAGACTGCAGGCAAGAGGCACGTTCGCTCCAGAGTGAAGAGAAACGGCAGGGGGCGGCTGTCGGGTCAAGTGGGGATTGGAATGTGTATTGCGCTGATTGGATTCGGAAAGTGGAATGTCTGCGGTTTTGCGGTTAATTAGCGGTGCTCCGGGGCGGTAAAAAAGGTGAGATTGTGAGCCAAGCCCTCGTAGGAGGGGGAGGACAGATAGGGGGTATAAAAACCTGTCAGACCTTGCTTCGGGGTTCCTCCATTGCTGCAGGAGGGACCCACCTTTGCAAACGTGCCCAATAAAAACTTCTGTCTACTGGACAACCGAACCCGTGTCTGTCGTTTTCTGACAACCTCATGATTCAATTCACACAATACTCCAAAGCAAAGATTTGATGATCACGAATGTGAGTGTACACTCCTAACTCTTATGGACTATTCTGAGTCCATAACCCTCACAACTGTTCATGGATGCTCCTCACCAGGCCTATCCATCATATCCCTTGGGAAATGAAGGCTAACAGAGGACTTAGAAATGAACAACACTATCTTTAAAATTTCCCTCTGATTCTCATCCTCCTTAAGTTCCCTTGGCAACTCCATTCTCCTCATTATTCTTACATGAACAGGACAGTACTAAACTGAGAACCAGTTTGATCTAGTGGTTAAGGCACCAGGCTAGAAACCAGGAGATGGTAAGCTCTAGTCCTGCCTTAGGCATGAAACACTGGGTGACTTTGGGCCAGTCCCTCTCTCTCAGCCCAACCCACCTCACAGGGTTCTTGTTGTGGGGAAAATAGGAGGAGGAAGGAGTACAGTGGAACCTCGGGTTACGAACGCTTCTATTAACGAACTTTTCAGGTTATGAGCAGCTCCGGCCGCAAAATTTTGCTTCGGTTTGCGAACTCCGCCTCGGGGTACGAACAGGATACGCGGCCATTTTCCCTCCCATGACACGTGGTCCGCGGCCATTTTTCCGCCCCTGACACGTGGTCCGTGGCCATTTTTCCGCCCCTGACATGTGGTCCGTGGCCATTTTCCGCCCCTGACACGTGGTCGTAGGGAGGGGGACTCTCCCTCCAAGCAATAGCCGCCTCCCTGTCCTCCACACCAGAACAGATTAACGGTAATTACATTGAACCTTATGGGGAAATTTGCTTCGGGTTGTGACCAATTCGGGTTGCGGCCAGAGTCACGGAACGAATTAAGTTCGTAAACCGAGGTTCCACTGTATTAGGTATGTTCGCCATCTTCAGTTATTTATAAAAATAAGAAAGACGGGATAAAAAATCTAAAAAAACAACACTCTGCCACTTGTTACTGAGAATACTAATAATGCACAAGGACATATGATGCTTGTCCTTGTCCCATCTGAACAACAGAAAAAGAGGAGGAAAGTAGAGGCAGGAACAAATAGGTAAGCAATGGGCAGCTGCTGCTGAAAGAGTACTTCCAGAATAAGGAAATCATTTCAAATGGTTTTAGATATGTATGTCCCAAGCCAGCCTGTTAACATTTTCCTCTTATGCAAGGTATGGAACTATTTGGGTTCCTTCAACATCCTAGAAGGAACAAATAATACTGATATTTAACCAGAAAAAGTAAACAAAGTAGTACACAGAACTACTCAGCCATGACACTGAACCTGGGTTTAGGGGAAAAATATGCATGCCTCCTTCCATTTAGTTAGAATGTATACAGAATGATTTCTACCCTTTTTCATGGATCAGAAACATGAATATTTATCTAGGGTCATACAGGAAGAACCAGGAAGAATACATTACTTAGAACTTCAACTTCATTTTTCTTATCTAATGTATTTGCAAAACAAATTAATTACCTAGCTTTATGTGAATTTTCCTCCAAAAAGCAGAGTATTGGAAAAATAATGCGACTGCTCATATTGTTCACTCCCACCATTATTATATTGTTCTTCAAAATATACAGCTATACTGCAAATCTGAGGGAAAGAGATTTTCATTAAAAGAAAGCTGCTATACCAAGTTGTTTTCCAGAATAATCTACAATACTTCAGCATCTTTCTTTACAAAAAATTCTATGGAAAAAGTCCAGGGATAATTTGAATGTGGCATTTCAATGATTTCAGAATAATGATTTCAATGAACCAAAACAATAATAATTCCAACTAAGTAGATGCACCTTCATCATACAATTTTGTCCCACAACAAATAATTAAAAATCAATTATTTCAGGTAGGGAATTTATATGCAATAATGCATAGATTCTATTTCCAATTAAAACAAAACATTTGGTTACACAAAAATCCAGTAAAATCAATTATACACATACAGGTAGTCCCCAGATTAAGAACACCTGGTTTACAGACGACCCATAGTTAAGAATGGAGCCTATTGCAGTAAAATTTGAGTTAAATAGACAATTATTTGAATTAAATACACAATGGTTCAAATTAATTACACAATACTACTTATACAGTATTATACAATACTGTTCCAGCTTACATACAAATTCGACTTAAGGACAGACCTTGGAAACGGAACTCGTTCTTAAACTGGGGACTACCTGTACAGTAAGCTATACTTAAGGGATCAACAAAATTTTCAGGTCCTGAGCAAAACTGTGCAATGTTACTTGAGAGTCTATATTCCCATCCTGCAAACAGCCTGAAATCTCATAAGACAGCCAATATTGCAAAATTTTGTAAGCCTTGATAACCTTGGAAATTTGCCATTTTTATTTTTTTTTCAAATTGAGGCAGCTGATGTGCAATTTGGGGTTCTTCTGGACTTGCAATCTCCGATGGAACAGCAGATAGAAGCCGAGGCCAGGAGAAGCTTTGGCCAGCTTAACTATGAGTAACTATAATATTCATTTCTATAGTGCTGCTGTGATTTGACACCGCAGACTCATGCTCTTGTTATCTGCTAAGCTACTGCAATTTACTTGGGGTGGGGGGGAGCAGCCCTTGAAGACTCAGAAACTGCAGCTGGTCCAGAATGCAGCTATCCCGTTGTTGACTGAAGCTAGCTGGTTCAGGAGAAAAACATCTATCTTGCAGTAGCTTCACTAGTTGTCAGGAGGCCTCTGGGCCTAATTCAAGGGGCTTGGCAGTTTCCTATATGGCTTGAGCCCTGTTACCCTTGGGGCTATTTTCTCCAGAAAGAATTACCTGGCCTACGCAGGTTAGCAAGGAGCAGATGCTCTGGGTTTCCACTCAGGGAGAGCCAAAGGATATCCTTCTCAGTGGCAGCATTTGGTATCATTTATTCCCTGAGGATAGATCGGTCCCCAATCTTTTGCCCTTCAGGAAACTGGTAAAAAGTATTCTTTTGTAGAGCAGTGGGAAGTGAACATTTTAATTAGGACATCAATAGATGTCATACAAATGGGAGCTACACACACACACACACACACACACACAATGCAAATCCTTTGGAAGATATTCTTGCAACCCACAGGAGCAAGTATGAAGCATCTCTCTTCAAATAATTGAAACAGCCTTACATACACTCCCAATGTTGAAAAGCATTTCTTTGAAAGAATTTGCATGACTCTAATATACACAGAAAGATAGAAAGCAAGTACACATGCATATACTATAGTCCAGTATCTCTGGAAAATAAGACTGTCACATGGGTTAATGATTTAGAAATATTTCTTGCTCTTTTGTAATAGAGAAACAGAAAAAAATAAGTTGTTTTATACATTTAAAAAGTTTCAAGAGCAGAGGTTTGCTTACCTCAATGGAAGCAGTATGGAGTAAAGACTCCCCTTTATGGTTTCTCTTGGCTGAAATATTGGGGGATTTCTTGAGGAAGGTCTCCCTTTCAGCACAATTTCTGGACAGGGGTTGCACTTCTGAAACTTTTGGATCATTGGCACATGGAAAGTCTTCTGAGTTTCTCAGGGGTGATGAGCTTCCAAACAACGGCAGAGATGGGGAAGAAACTGCACAGTCCCCAAGAGGAGAGGTCACAACAGGGGAATTCCCAGGCAACTGCCATGGAGCCTCTTTTCGCAGTTGTGACTTCTGGTGGCTGGTCAACTCTTTCCTTCTGCGATGCTTAGGCAAAGAAATGGGAGATCCAGAAGGCTGCCTGCCACACTTCAACTGAGCTGTTTCCCTTGCTAAGGAAAGCCACTCTTCAGAAGTCAGATCTCCTCCAACGTTAGATGTAGCAGAAAAGTTACAATTGCTGCTCTTCTCTTCAGGTTTCACAGGTCCACCACCACTTGTAGCAAGTTCACTTGCATTCTCTGCAAGCTCTGTCCTGGTTATCAGCCTCACCCCTGAGATATTTTTTGAGCCAGAGCTGAGGATTGGGTCCTTGCTTTCATTTAGGCTCACTTTATTCCTCCCACCGGAGTTTTCCTGTTGGCCCCTGAGCATGTCCCCCTGTTTGTTGAGGTTTGTTAAAGTCTTTTTTCTTAGCTCCTTCTTACAGTCCTGCCAAGGTGTCTTTTCCTTTCTGAAAGGCTTCTGATGAGGAGGTGAAGAAACAAAGTCATAGATGGAGGTTAAGTTACAAGGCCAGCTGTCCTTGACTGGTTTCTTCACCTGCTCTAATTTCTTTGGGCTTGTCTTCAGGGTGAATCTCATCCTCCTACTGTGAGGACTGAACCTCATTTTTATTTGTTTCTTTTTAGCTTCTGCCTCTCCAATTTTCTTTCCCAAAGCAGACAGGTTATCTGCAGGACCTAACAAGGAAACAGAAGGAAGGGAGGAAAAAACATTAATGGTTATACGTGAGCCATAACAATTTTCTGGTGGGATTATCTGTATCTGCACTGTCTCACTTCAGGCTGCAGTTGTAATGAAATGCTTTTCCATCTCCCAACAATCTCTGGCATGCTAGTTTTCTCTAGGTAAACATTTCCTTCCAATTTCTCCACAGTTCCTTATCATGTTTGGGTATGATATATGACCAAAATTTCTGCAAAGAATCAGAATACTTTCACATATCCATACATATAGAGCTAGTTTCCATGCAAGGTCGTATCACAATTCAGCACCACAGAGATGGGTATTGTGGTTACTCACAGTACAGTATGTCCTGTTGTTCCTCCTCTTACCTAGATAACTATTTTCAGATTTGCAGCAAAATATATGTTGCCATTACATTAAACTAAGATTTGCCTCCAAACAAAGAACAAAGGAAGGAGGATAAAGTTGTTGTTTAATGGTACAGCACATTCTTTACTTACAGAAGATATGAGCTATCCAGACAGGTCTAGGGAAAATATCTCTTGATACTCCTGGACAGCCACAGCCAGTCTGGTGAGCTGCACAGATCACTGCTCTAACTGTAGGTGCATATATTCAGCATTTCAGCATCCATATCTAGAATGTGTTATATTACATTCCATTGAGTTGTAACCTACCACATTATGCAATTCTTCCAGCGACATTCTGTAGCTTCCAGTACTCTATGCATCTCATATGCTGTCACTCTTCTTCTCCCTTCACTCAACTTGCCCAGCATTATAAGCTTTTCCATGGATGCAACAACCCCATTAATATCTATAGTACCATGCATATCTGTCTCAATGTCACCTCTGAATATTCATGATACATGTTCTCTCTATTTAGTTTTAGAACTTGCGTGGAAAACAGATTATGTTTTAGGTCATATTTATGCAGAAATATTGAAAATTCAAAAGGGTTCACAAACTTTTAAGCATCACTGTACATCCATTACTACAAACAACTGTAGAAGCTCAAACACTATGTAAGTATCTTGCCTAATACAAAACGTTTTAAAAAGTGAAAGACAAGGACATTATATATTATGGAAAATTTTAGCTACTTAACATACTGGGACATGGGCATGCAAGTTAAAATATGCAATATTTCAAAAATTGGAATCCATTGAGACTAACTGAATTTAACATTACTTACATCACACTGCATTAAAATCCCAGTTATATATTTTTAGGATATTTTATTAACAATTTAATGTAACCAGAGGAATAAAACGTATAAAACATTCCATTTAAAAGAAAGATTAAAATCACTGTAATCAAACTACAATGGCCCTTGGCTCCTCTTAATGGATTCGTGCTCAACGACTCTTATTTTAATTTTCTATTGTAGGTATTTTATTTTTATGGCTGAAAATCTCTGTGATTTGTGTCTCAAGGGCAGCATATGCAATCTAAATTTGCAGAGTAAATTAACAGAACATAGGGCATCAAGTTGTAACTTTCATAACATCCTATATAAAATTTAATATATTCAATTTAATGCAAATCTCATATTTGTTGATAAAAGAAGTTGCACTGATAAGTTATTAACATAGCCTAAGGCAATGATGACCAATTAATGTAGAAACTTTTCATTGGTACATTTAGTCTCACCTATTAAAGAACTGGCTAGAAGCCATGGATAGAACAAAACGGAAACAAAAATAAGACACTGTTCCATCACTAGGAAAAGTTTAAATAATATCTTCCAGCCTAACAACAGCATCTGCGAAGTCTGATTGCCAGCAAGCTTAGAAACAAGCACTCTACACATTATATTTACTCCTCTTATTCTCTATTTACCCTCATCAAAATTAATTGCAAAATATTTACCTGGATATAAATATTCATATGCAGAAAACAGGAAGGGGATTGCTGTCAACTTTGTTTTTAATTGCCTGCATTTGTAAGCAAATATTTTTTATTCTTCATCAAAACCACACATTTGCAGAGAGCCTGTACATTAATATTTTAGCCATTAGTGAAAGATGTGTATATTAAACAAATTCTGCATGGTTTTATTCAGGCACCATATCAATCTTTGGCTAAAGAAACTGAGCTGCAATTTGTTGCAATGGCCAGATGAAAACTATCATTTGTCGAGGGCAAAAAAAAAAATGTTTTTTTTAAAGGACAAGATTTGTGCTAATGGATTCATATTTAATGCCTGAAATGACAAATTATACTTACAGTTATCAACCTGCTGCACAATGAGAATGGGAAGAAGCTTTCAAGACTGAGAAGGCCAAAATTGTTTGTATCTGTGTGTTGATGATGCACATTTAGCTCCATAAAGTACTACACCTAAAAAATACAGTTTTGATCTGTCTCAGGAGAGAGCCATTTGGAGCTGGCTGTTCAGAAGCAGACAAGAATACAGGATATTTATTTCTCGATATCTTTGGATTAAGCCTTTCTGGAATACATGCTGGATTGAATAAGCTGACCAAGCAGACTACTTCCAGCTTTTTATGGCAGACTTAAAACAAAAGTCCAAGGTCCAGGATGACAGGCTAATTAACAGAAAATGAGTGCCTGTACTCTATTTCAAACTTGATCTTCACCAACTGCCCCACATTCTGTTCTTCCAAGCATCTCATCACTCAACCCCATGTTCTCTGTCCTCTCCAGACATACACTCTTCACCTTATAGCTCTGATTATATGGCACTAAGTGCCATAAGCTGGAAGATGGTTAAAAGCAGCGAGAGAAAACAATATCACCTAATGTACCTTTGGCTCCAGAAACTACATTAACCACTCCGTTCTAGATACAAATGGTACAGACAATATATTTGAACGCATACCTATTTCCATAATGTTTAGTCTGGTCTTAACCTCAACACAAAACAGTATGTTTATCACATGAAAATCAACTCTTCAAAAATGAGGTTTACTAAATTTAATATCAATTTCCTAGTCTTCAGTAGTTAAAAGACCTGAATAACTGGATACAGTCATAATAACATTAACACAGGAAAGGATTTATTTACAGTTGTTAAGTAATAAAACCCATCTACCAAAAATTCTGTATTACTAGATTTAATAAACCTTTCAATAATGTAATTTTAAAAAATAACTTTTGCCCAGACTGAAAAGTAACACAACTAAGTCACCTCGCACTGGAATTTAATATAATTCTTGAATTTTAAAATACTTCAAAGCAGAAAAATGAGAGCTACAAATGTTTATAGCTAAAACACTGATAAATAAATAAATCTTAAATAAAGATTAGGAGAAATCTCCAGCTAGTTAAACACCTGTTTTGAGCCTTTATGAAAACCTTATCAAATAATATGAAACAGAAAAGCATTAAAACTGCATCTCAACCAAGCAAGAAAATTAGGACCATTTATATATTGTAGTCCTGTCCACTTGGATTAGAATGCACTTATAATAGTGCAGAGAGCACTAACAAGCCATCTTTTTATCTACCAATTTAGGTAACTAAAAATATTTAAGTGCTTCATTAGAATGAAGGAAAAGCTGTCAGACAGTGAACATGTAAAAAACCTCAGAAGTATTGGAAAGATATACACAACATATACACAACACATTCAAAAACTTTTAGGGATCAAATTCAAAATGAAACCACATTTTTTTTTACTAGATATAGTTCTAGAACACATCAACAAAAAATGACATAATTTATTAAAATACATGCTTATGGCTGTGAGGACAAGCTTTGAGCCACACTGAAAAAGACATAGTACTGACGATATCTGATGGGGAACTTAAACATGGAAAACATGCAGCAATAGCAAAACTAACACTATGTGTATGTGTGAGCATATGTATGTATGTATGTATGTACACACACACACACACATATAAGTTCAACTAAATTTAAGCAAGAATGGCTTCCATATATACTATATATTATGCAGCAAGATAAATACTTGGATTCTAAAGCAGGCCAATATACTTCAAATTGGTTGGAGTATAAAGAAGGGGGAAGTCAGCATAAAGAAGTATAAAGAAGGGGGAGGTCAGAAATTAATTATTTACCCATATTATTTATATGGGTAAATAATTTTGTTTTTTGAACATTTATAAATAATAATATAGTGGAAATTTTGGCATTAAGCTAAAAAATGTATACTTCTTTCTTATATTATGAAATCAACTCAGTGTGTTTGGTATCTTCTATTAATGTTATATTGAGCATTAACTGAATATTTTCAGTAATTATCTGTCCACTTGTAGATAACTTTTTTGAAAACATATTTTTGTTTCAAATATTTTTTTTAAAAAAATTACCTGTCAGACAAGTGCATTTTAAAATACATAGAACCAGAATAAACTTGCGAATTTCACCCTGAAAACACTCCTATAAATCAATGCTCTTCATCCTTAGCATGCAACATCTATTATGTCACACAATAAGTAGATTATTCCTAATTACTCTCCTTAATTGCACTAATTATAACCTTTAGAAGGAGCAGGAAGACCAGGTTCTACTCCACCCTCAGCTATGGAAGCTCCCTGGTGACTTTGGGCCAGTCCCTCATATCTTACCCCAACTACCTAACAGGGCTCTTGTTGTGGGGAAAAATAGGAGGAGGGAATGGTATCTATGCTGCCTTGAGATCAGAATGAATAAAGTAATTCTAATTCTCATAAATAAAGAATAAATATATACAAGTAATAAGGTTCACTTGAAAAGTTAAGTATACATACAATGAATGAGGATAGACAGACAGACAGACATGCATGCATGCATGCATATAACCCATCAACATCAGCTGGAACCAACCTTGGAGGAAGGAGAACTATTGCAAACATGCATCCCACTCCCAACCCTTGAACTGGTCCAGAAGGATACCATGATCAATGGTGTTGATCACCAAGAAATAAGGCAGGCCAGGAGGAATGCACCACTCCCATCTTGGTCCCTCACTGAAAGTGGTTAGACCTATCTGCCTTGCTAGACAGAAAACTGAAATTTTATATTTCTTCTTGGAAGAAACTGACAGTTTGGATTAATTATTTTAAAAGGACTGGTAATACTTGGGTGATTTTTGTTTTTAATCATTACCTTCATTTGGTAGTTCTCAATTAGATTATTTTTGGTATTCTGATCTTTAGTTGAATGAATTAATAAATGTGATATTGGTGTTATACCTATGTCAGACCATGCCATGACTTTCAGTTACTATAACAAATTACAACAAATGTTCCATTTTTTCTAGATGATATTTAATTAAATCTTTATTTTAATGAAGCAGATGCAACACAAATTTGAACAATGATAGACTTTTGCAATGTACTGGTGTTTGGGATGCCTTTAAGGTGTGTGCACGCGCGCACACACACACAAAATTGCTTTTGCTTCATGGAAAAAGAAAGCCCAAAAAGTGAACCAAGAGCTCCTGAATGAAAGGCAGAATATAAATATATTTGGAAAAAAATCTAAGGCACTTTGAAGCATGTATGAGAAATGACCTACATCAGATTTATACAAAGTTTTTATGAGTACTAAAAACAGGAATTTAATTCCCTTTTGAAACAGACTATTCACTGAATGATATAAAGCAAAGATTATTAGCCTCTCAGCTGCAACAACTGCAACAATTTTGATTATTAAAGACACCCAGGATAAAATGCACAATGAGTCTGAATAAATCAACAGCCTATTTTTACTCTTAACTCTATAATGAATACTGAGTTAGATGTAATATAGAAATGAATGCATTTTTTCATAATATAGGTCTGTCAACCTGCCTAATTAACTGCTCCTTTATGTCCTTTCCAAGAAATAAGATACCAATAAATCCAAGAAAATAGGAAAAAGCTCCTGGTCTGGATGGTTATCCTACAAAGTGGGAGATGATGTACACTGGGTTTTACCTAATATTACTAAAGATTTATAATGCTGAATTAAAAAAAGCTTTTCCCCACTTCAAGACCTACATACCTATGATTCTGAAGTCTGATAAAGACTCTACCAACTGGATTAGTGAAAGTCCAAATTCCTTGCTAAATGCTGACACAAAAATTTAGAGAATGACTCTGGCATATAGAGTACATTGTCACCCTGCACTATTTGGTTTTAAAATCAGTTGTTAAGTGTCTAATAATATTAATTTTTGTTCTTGATATTCTGGATATACAAATAGTCCTCATGTAACGATGGTACTTGGGACCAGAATTTCTGTTGCTAAGCAACGCAGTTATAAAGTGACTGCGCCAGTTACCAATGGCAGTTCTGGTGCTTCCTGTTGCCATCATTAAGTGAATCCCACACTGTTGTTAAGCATGATGCCGGGTGGTTGCCATTTGCAACCTCCTGCCAGCTTCCCCATTGACTTTGCTCATCTGAAGCTGGAAGTGAAGGTCGCAAATAGCGATCATATGACCACAGGATGCTGTTACACTGTAATTGCGAGCCACTCGCCAAGCTCTTGGATCGTGATTATGTAACCATGGAGATGCTGTGACTGTTGTAAATACAAGGACTGGTCATACATACCACTCATTCAGTGCCGTTGTAAGTTCGAACGGTTGCTGAACAAGTGGTGGTTAAGCGGGGACCACCTGTACATTCAGTAAAGTCAAATTTCAGCAGAAGTGGATTCATGTCACACAGAAAAGGCCTTTCATATAATGTAGTAAAAATTTCTGAAAAAAGTTCTCCTTCAATATGGATTGATCAATTGGATCAATATATGGTACTCTACTTCACAGAACATGTGAAAGGCATTTCTCATCTCCTCTTATTTTTAGCCTGGTATTGGAATTGTGAAGTATGATTAGACAAAAGAGGGACATGTGGGATAGAACTGTGGCTGAAGTTGAATATAAATTTTATTATATATAGGTAGGCCCCAGTTTAAGAACAGGTTTCATTCCCAAGGCCTGTCCTTAAGTTGAACTTGTATATATGCTGGAACAGTATTATACAATTACAGTGGTACCTCGAGTTACGAATTTAATCCGTTCCGTGACTCTGGTTGCAACTTGAATTGGTCGCAACACGAGGCAAATTTTCCCATAAGGTTCAATGTAATTACCGTTAATCCGTTCTGGCGTGGAGGACAGGGAGGCGGCTATTGCTTGGAGGGAGAGTCAGGGGTGGAAAAATGGGCGCGGACCACGTGTCAGGGGCGGAAAAATGGGTGCGGACCACATGTCAGGGGCGGAAAATGGGCGCGGACCACGTGTCAGGGGCGAAAAAATGGCCGCGGACCACGTGTCAGGGGCGGAAAAATGGCCGCAGACCACGTGTCAGGGGCGGAAAATGGCCGCGGACCACGTGTCACGGGAGGAAAAATGGCCGTGGATCCGGTTCGTAACTCGAGGTGGTTCGCAACACGAGGTAAATTTTTGGGGCTGGAGCTGGTCGTAACACAAAAAATTCATAAGCAGAGGCGTTCGTAATGCAAGGTACCACTGTATAAGTAGAATTGTGTAATTAATTTGAACCATTGTGTATTTAACTTGAATGCATTTAACTCAAATTTTGCTACAATACGCTCTGTTCATAACTATGGGTCACCTGTAATCCAGGTGTTCTTAACCCAGGGACTACCTGTACTGATATATCACATTTTATTTTTAATACAAAAAACACTGATATTGTGCAGTAGTTTGGTAATATATTAGGTTAAATTAACTGGATTAAGTCCCATATGCATCCTCTGGCTCTATAATCTCTATGAAATTTGCAATAACTGGGATTTTAATTGTTGCCAATTAATTGTTTTAATTCTTTTAACATCTTTAAAATTGTTTTAAATATTGGGAATAGTTATTCCAAGAAAACCTATGGCTATATACATAGCAATTTTTTTTATCCCAGAGGAAAACTGATACGAACAGGTAATTAGAAATCTCACTGATTTTATGGGGATAGATTAAAATTAGTAAGATTTCAAGATGGATATGTCTACTTAGATATATTCTTGTTACTACCTTCAACATTTCAAGTAGATAGATAAGATATAACTCTCAGTGTTACACATGTCAGTTTAATGGACTTTGTATGCAACAGAAAAATCTGCCCATATAATGTATGCTTCTATACATGTATAAATCCCATTTCCATTTTATGAATGCATAAAATGTGCTGGCATAAAAATCCCATTCAGATATAATAGGCATTATGTTTTAACAAACATCTCCCTTCCTTCCCCCATTAGTCTGTTAAGTTGAGGATTTACCATATTAAAAAAAATTCTGCAGGAAGGAGAAATCCCTAGATTTTCTTTATCTAAATTACAATTATAATATTTTAACTTTCCTGACTTTCAGCTTTAACATCAGGCATATAGTTCAACTTCAATTTCTTTATCAACCACAACTGACCAAGTAAAAATCACTATAGTCAGCATAAGAAAATTTACACTTGATGTCATGGCAGGGGTTGGCTCCATTTTTAGCAACAGATATATTGCATTTCTTATAATAAAGTCTGAGGCATGTTTGGAAGTTTGAGCCTTATTAACCCAACAAACTTACACTGTGGGATAATCCCAGTTTGAATACAGAAAGTAAAAGTAACAGACAAGTTGGGGCATACTTCATATAAGTATCTACTTTAGATCACCTTATTGCCATTCATGCTTTAAAAACCTCAAGAGTTATTTCAAGAGGATTTTGGTTTGCCTAAAAGCACGAAAGAGCAGTATAGTATGAGGAAAATATACCTTTGGGTGAAAGAAGCAAGTTTTTGGGTGAAAGAGGCAAGTTTTTAGAGGCCTCAGATGAATGGGGTCACCTTAATAAAACTGAAACATAAAGGAACGTGCAGCACCTTTGAAGCTGGTGTGAACTAAGCGGATTGTAAACTCCTTATCACAAACATCCCCATAGCAACTTAAGGGAGGATGCCTTCTTCCTGGCATTTGGCACCTTGAACTAATTTTCTTCTTCTTCCTGGTAGATAGCAGTTGTCCTTGAAGATAGCAGATAACAGAGGGGCAGAAGGTAACTTGACAAGTATTGCTCATTTAGGTGTTATGCCTGCATCATCATATGAATATGTACGCGCATGCGTTCTTTTTCCCTTCCCCTTCTTGTAGAACTGTATAAATATCAGGGCATCCATTTTGCCTACAGGGGAGTGTCTCCCACTAATCTTTGATGGGGTCCCCCTCCAGTACATACTGCCTAATAAACACTGCAGCGAAGCCTTGATTATTTTGCACTTGTGTCCTGCATTTTGATTCTGCAATAGTCAGATAAATTTCTTGATTTCACAATTTGATCTAAATTACTAGTAGCAGTATTAAAAGTCCTTCAGATTATTCTAAATCTACAATATTTTTAATTGTTATTTTAAAAAGCAATTACTACTATTACTAAACAGATATTATTCCTTGCAAGAACACTAGAATACACAGATGGGCTGTCCCATATTAATCAATAAATAGCTTAAAGAATATTAATAATATTAAGAATAAATATTAAATATTAATATTAAGAATAAATATTTAAGAATATTAAGAATAAATATTAAATATTAAGAATATATATTCTTTAAATAATAAAGAATATTAAGAATATTAAGAATAAATAGTCTTAAAGAATATTAAGCATATTTCTTATGGTTTTAAAATGAAATTAATTCAAGGAAAGATTATTTTCCATGTATACTGGATTCCCCAGAGAATGCTTTAAAAAGGATAGCTATTGAATTTATTATGCCTAAGTCTACTACTTGCATATTTGCTCATATGATAAGGACTTATCATGTTATTGCCCCCTTTTGATTTAATTTCTGTAATACTATTAATGCAATATTACATTGAATGTACTGTACTTTGGAATTCTGTTCCAAACATATGGAATACAATTTTTAAAAATCTTATTTATTTATTTATTTATTTATTTATATTTCAAATTTAGTCACTGCCCATCTCGCTCAAAGAGTGACTCTGGGTGGTTTACAATAAAATAAGAATAAATACTAATTAAAATATAATAAAACAATGCTCATAAATAAATAATATCTTACAAGGCACTGATGGTAAATAAAGATTATTAACCAACGGGAGTGTCTTCAGGGTGCCAGCCACCCACAGGTTTGGTTACCCCTCCTGATTCCCCATGCGAGTTGACAGAGCCAGGTTTCTGGAAGGTCAGGAGAGTGGGGACCCGCCTCACCTCTGGAGGAGAGAGTGTTCCATAGAGCAGGGGCAACAGCAGAGAAGGCTCTCCTCCTGGGCCCTGCCGGTCAACATTCTTTCATAGACAGGGTCCATGACATACCTTCTTTGCCTGAGGGGTGGGACAGGTTGATGTAAAGGGGATGAGACAGTCCCTCAGGTAACCTGGTCCCATGACATGTAGGGCTTTAAAGGTGATAACCAACACCTTGAATTGGACCCAGAAGGAAACTGGCACCCAATGGTATTACAAGTGCCATCCTTGGGGCACCCAAAATTGCCTGTGTGGCTGCATTTTGAGCTACCTGTAACTTCCAGATACTCTTCAAGGGTAGCCCCATGTAGAGCACACTACAATAGTCTATATCGGAGATGACTAGGGCATGAGTGACTGACTGGAGAGCTTCCCAATCCAAGAAAGGCCGTAACTGGTGCGCAACAAAAAACTGAGCAAAGGCCCTCCTGGCCACGACTGTCACCTGCTCCTTGCAGGAGTTGTGAGTCCTGGAGGAACCCCAGATTCCGCACTGGGTCTGTCTGGGGCAGTGCCACCCCATCCAGAACCAAACACTCCTAGATACAGAAGAGCCCCCAACCCACAGCCACTCCATCTTACCAGGGTTCAGCTGAAGCCTGTTGTTCTCCATCCCCATACTCCATAGCCTCCAAGCACCACGAAAGGGTGGTCAGAGCATCCCTCAAATCACCCAGGATGGAGATGTATAATTGGGCATCATCTGCATATTGATGATACCTCATCCCATGGTGGCGGATGATCTCACCCAGCGGTTTCATGTAGATGTTAAAAAGGAGTGGAGAGAGCATTGAACCCTGAAGCACCCCACAAAGGAGGGGCCGCTGGACCTCTCACTCCCTATCAACACCTACTAGGACCAGCCTTGGAGGAAGGAGGTGAACCAGCACAAAACTGTGCCACCTACCCCCAATTCCCCAAGCCAACCCAAAAGGATACCATGGTCAATGGTATCGAAAGCTGCTGAGAAGTCAAGAAGAGCAAGGATGGATGCACTACCCCCATCCCACTCCCGCCAGAGATCAACCAAAAGTGCGACCAATGCTGTATAAAGAATTGTGGAATATCAAGTATTGGGGACAGCAAAAAAAAATCATGCTTCAATGTTGAAAAAAAACATTGTGACCCTAAATTTAAAATATGTGTACTTTTTCTGTTTATGAGCTAGCATTACATTATATTATACTACCTACATTCAATATAATGGAAACAATATCAATATTATTTTCTATGGCCAAGCTGTAATGATTTATTTAAAACCAGGCTGAATGATTTCTTGTATGCAATGTGTTTTTTCTCTTTTTTCTTTTTAGTTTTTTTCTCTTTTTTATATATTCAACTGAACATTTTTAGAAAGAGTGCAACTAATACAGGAAAAGGATAATTGATCTGCAAGAGATTCTGCAAGAAGTTTTCTAAGTCTCCAGATACAATAGAATTACTCATGAATAATGACTATTAATAGAAAACATCACATACAAATATGCAATACGTTCAGTTACCTTGGAAAAAAGTTTGCAATGTAAAAATTATGTAGAAACACATCTTACATCATAAAGAACGTGAAAGTTAATTGATCCCAAGACAGATGATCAACTTGTGGAGGTTAATATACATAACGGGCAAGCTAACCTTAGAACCTTCAGCATAAGAATCCAAGAACCTAAATATTTATGCATTGGCAGTCATTTATACAATGCAACACTTCTATCTAAATTTGGCAGATCCTGGTGAATTATAGCATTAGACTTTCCCTTTTATTTTACTGAACATCTCGCTGGATTTTGGAAAAGAGAAAAATACATTTGGATTCTGCTGTAAATCCCCAAACATTGCACTAAATTGTCTTTCACAATAAGATGTTTTTGTTCTTTCAAACTACAGCATTCCAGGTTTCAAAAAAGCATTATTTCACTCACCTGAGAAGTCCTTGTCCTGCAGAGTTTGCAGTTTGCTGTAGAGTTTGATGATGTTATCTAGCTTCCTGTTTATTTTCATATCTTGTTTCATGGCTGGCACCTCACATATTGGGCAAGCTGTGCCAATACAGTTGTCTACACAAGTTCTGAAAAATGTAAACATGAAATTTTCACAGGGACAAGCAACAATTTCTAACAAGTGGTCAAGGAAGTCTTTACCTTAGAAATTAAGATTACATAAGAACAAGACAATCATTTACAATTCACTTAAAATGCAGAAGTCTTCACTGATAGCTTATATAGGTTAATAGTCTGATATACTAGCTATGTTCGCACATCACACCAAACCGTAATTTAGAGCAAAATGCACAAGTAAGAAGAAATTAGACAGAAAGACCGTAGTTTTAACTTTTGCATGTTCTCTCCTTTTGTGCAGATCATATATTTTAACTTTCTGGAGTCACCAGGCACAATTAACTGAGGCTATCCATAACCAAATATTTCAAACAAGCTGGCTTCATACTTGCTTCTGAAGCTAACTTGTTTATTTAAACCATAGTTGGTGATAATTACAATCCCTGGATCAAACAGGAAACTCACTGTAGTCAAAACAAATCAGTCAAGGTTCTCTGAAGCTCTATTTCTGATACTTCATATTATTACAAACAATCTATGTCAACATAGCTGCTGACAGGTTGCAATATATTAGGAAATTGTGGGTTCATTTCATTTCACTCAGTATTTAACAATGGTTAAAATATATTCAACTTATACAACCTCTCAGCATTCACTGGTATGAAAACAAAGTATAAAGTTGCTTTGAATATTACTATAGGTTTTGTTTTTAATAATAAGTTTTAGCAAGGTAAACAGGTTATAAATGAATTTTAAAAACCAAATCTGCTTCAAATAAAAAGCAAGCTTTTGTTTTCTGTTAGAGACACTGGTTCAGTAACTGTGCTGAAAACTGGTCATGATCTAACCAAGAATTAAGCACATTTTAAATCTGACCAAAATCAAGAGAAAAATAAGTTATCAGATATAAGTTATCAGTGAGGTGTTGAAATGCTTAATGTTTGCATAATTAGGCCAAAAACGTTTTGAGGTATAAAATCAGCAAAATAGATTTTTAATCCCCATCCTACCTAATGAGCTCTGGTTAACTCTTCAAATGAGAACAATAAACAAGACTTTGTAAGGTTCTACAGTGTAGGATAAAAGAAACGTAAGCGTAAAGATAGATTCTAGAAAAGCGACTCTCTACTTAGGGAAAAGCCATGTCTGCATTAAGACAAATTGTTCCATTTTCTCATTGTGCCTACAGAATATCCTTAGCTAAGGCTTTTCAGAATTATTCCCAATAATTAGAATCATAGTGGTAGAAAGGGCAATTTTATAATTGTCTTTTTCAGTGCAAGAATCCAAATTCAAGTATCTCAGACAGTGGCTGTTTAGCTCTAATTGAACATATCCAATATGGAGGAGCTCACCTCCTCTCTGCTTAATTAGTTCCACTGTCATACAGTTCATTCTGTTAGAAAGCTTTTTCTGCATTGATTAGAATCTGACTTCCTATAATATAAGTCCATTATTCCAGTTCCTGCACTATGTAAAGAGAGAGAACATGTGACGCCTTGTGTGACATCCTTTTAGGTATTTGAAGAATGCTATCACATACTTCTTAGTTGTCGTTTCTCAAAGCTAAACATAGATACCTTCTTCAATCTCTCTTCATAGGACTTAATTTCTACTCTCCTCATCATCCTCAACGAGCTTCTCTGAGCTTGTTCCAGTTAATCTGAATCTCACTTAGCATGGTGCCCAGAACCAGATATACCACCAAGGTGAGATCTGACTCAAGCAACATTTCCTTCCTGTAATTTGGACACTTTTTGTTGTTGAATTGCATATGTCATTTTTGTAGCCACAATAGATTCCTGGCTCACATTCAGCTGAGTATTAATTTTGGTCTAGGACCATAAATAGCTAAGCAATAAATCAAGTATTATCATTACTAAGCCAGGTATCCCCCATGCTATACGTGTGCATTTGATGCTTGCTTCTTAAGTGAATGTCTCCATTTGTCTTTTAAATTTTATCCTTTTGTTTTCAACTCATTTTTCTACCCTATCAAGATCATTTTGAATTTTATTTATCTTCTAGAGTATTAGCTATCTCACCCAATTTTGTGTAACCTGCAAATCTTATAAACATTCCTTCCAACTCTCCAAGTCATTAATAAAGATATTGAAGAGTTATCACCCTTACAAGTAGATGGCCCAGAACTGAAACTTGAGGCACCCTCGATATTTATTTCTAACTTGATGAGGAACTAATTATGAGCACTCTTCCAGTGTAATTTGCAAGCCAATCAGCCCTTGCTTAACTAGCTTACTAATCAGCATATCATGCAATACTTTGTCAAATATTTTCCTGAAAACAAGATATATTATACCTACAAAATTCCTACAATCTATTAATGAAGTTAACCAATTGAAGAGCCAACTAAGATTAAACTGACATGCTGATTGCTGGCAAGCATGACTTGCTGCCACATTGTTTTCAAGATGCTAGAGGACAAACTCTTTACAGTCTTCTCTAGAATTGTCCAGATTTTTTTAAAAAAAACATTTATTTACCTATTTTAAAAGGAAAAGGAGGAGAGAAGGAGAGAAAAAAATAGAAATTACAAATATTACATGAAAAGGTTTACAGAATAATTCAAGATAAAACTAAAAGAAAGTACAAACTGTTTCAACCCAATGGGTAATTGCATTTGAGTCTGATTTTATTCTGGGAAATCCAGTCCAGATGAAACTTTCATATGTAGTGGAACCATTATCATATGCAATGTGAAGTACTATTTCTAAAGACAGATAGAAATAGTCCTAAAACAGTTACAGACAATGGCCATTTTGTATATACAGGTAGTCCTTATTTAGTGACCTTTAGCAACTCCATCGCTAAGCAAAGCGGTCACTAAGTGGGAAATCACTCAACTGCGACTGTGCTTTCCAGCTCAAAACTGACAAGACTAACCAGTTTCACTCCTTCAGCTTTTGTTTGCCTCCTAACCACTCCTCTGCCCAGTGCTGGGATAATTAGCAAGAAGGGAATTAATGTTTATATTTACATTCATTGGAGAGGAAGAGATTTCAAGAGAGTAAGGCACACAATGGGGGATACACATTGAAAGCAATGTGGGGGAAACAACAGGTCAGGCACAGGAGATTGCCTACAGAAATTGCTTTTTTTTCCTTCCTCCCCCCCTCCTGTAGAGCGGAGAGATTGGAGAAGAAGAGATTACAAGAGAGTAAGCAGGCACACAATGGCGAATACACTGGGCTGTTTGTGTGGTGAGCTTGTGGCTCCCAGCCCCAAGCGTGCTCGGGGCTGCTGGCAACACCACATTCCTTTTGAAGTGTATTCCCCATTGTGTACCTCTTTAGTCTCTTGTAATCCCCTCCTCTCCAATCTCTCTGCTCTGCAAGGGGAAAAAAAAAAGGAAAGCAACAGGTCAAGAGCAGGACAACATATATTGACTCTAATGGCAATCATGTGACTGAGGGATGATGCCAAGGTCATAAATGTGGACATTGGTTGTAAAGGTTTTTTTTTTTAGCACTGTCATAACTTTGAATGGTCGCTGAATGAGGTAGTCAGTAAGTGAGGGCTATTTGTAGTTTGTATATATAGGTTCTGAGTGCTTCATGAATATTGTGGTGATAGGGTGACAATTCCAGAGGACAGGTAGGTGTGTGTGTGTGTGTGAGATTGGAGGCATTTAAATGCAACATAAGTATATCAAGCCTAGCAGATACTTAAATAATTTAATCCTTATTTCATCTACAATGGCAAAAAGAAAAAAAAAGCACCATAGCAAATCAGTGTTTTGCTGAGAGGGACAGGTACAGTTACACAAGGAGATAAAAACATACCCTGCAGTCACAAATTAAAAACAACAACACAGCATATTTAGAGAAACTTCAGTCTAAAAACATGATGAAAATAGGCAAGTTTGGGAGAAGATTCATAACAGCTCATTATGTCATGACTCACAGACAGAAGACATGTTCACAACTTCCTAGGTTCACAGGTTTCTTCAGAATGTTACTGCTGTCAAAAAGAGAATAGATTAAATAGAATTGAGTTATTTGTCCTAAATATTTGAAACAATGCATTTCCAATGCATCCTCAAGATAAATAATATCAAGATAAACAAGCTACAGTAACACACAGTTTTCTTCTACATAAAGAAAAACAAACTGTATATTAAGAAAAAATGGTGTTGTTCTTTCTTTCTACTAAAATAATGTCACTCCAGGCAGCTGCTCGTTGGGAGCTTTCCATGCAAAGAATTCCACCTCCCATATAACAAAACATGGCTGGCAATGTGGTGTCAATGATGGGCTGTAAATCCCATGGGTGTGCTTTAAGAATCTGGAGGACTGTTTAAACTTCCCTCTAAGGCAGAAGCAAGTGGGTTTACAATAATTAAAGGAAGCTTTGTTTGGTTGTGTCAAGACACCTCAAACTCATTAGCTATTAACTACCAGGAATCTTAGTCTTTTTAGGTTGGGAGCACATCTGGAATTTTGAAACCATGTTATGGGCCCACTCACCCAATGGCTACAGCCAGTCACAAAATACCCATGTGGTAGCAGCAAAGCAGCTAAATTACATTCCCTCTAATCCCCCACCACTATTGAGCAGATGGGCAAATCACCCCCAGCCCTCTTTTAATAAAGTAGCACCTTGTTATTTTTACTTTTTCAAAATGTCTCCAGGGAATATACAGAATGTAGAAGCACTGCTGAAAATGAAGTTTATGCATCAGGTTGGTACTTTGCAGCATATTATCTTCTTAATTATTATTTAATTAAAAGAATTTGAAAAATAAAATCAGGTGAGGCACAGAGCCCTGTAGGACCAGAGGGGTCCACAAAATCCATATTAAAGACCCAGAAATTAGAGCGTCTTTTACATGCTCTCTCACAATCAATTCATTACAGCATTGTTCAGAATATTTCTCATGGTAAGTTCTTTAGTATAATTCAACTGTGCTGAAAACCTCCATATAAATCTGAAAGAGCCTTCTAATGTGCTGATAGGAAGCTACAGACTGTTTTTGTAAACCTGCTTCTGTAACGAATGTACAGGATGTGCACTATGTTGAAACATACTTTATTCATTCTGCAATATTGCAGTGATTTTGCCATTGAAACATCAGACCCAAACACAATGACATACATACAGTACACCCTAGAGCAACCTTCCTTGCCTGGATCAGCCTTTACAACCTGGCACTGTCTAGATGTTAAGGCTGCAATTCCTAATTCATTTGATGGATATTACATTGAGGAAGGCTGACCAGTGCCAACAGAGCAATCAACTGCTATCTGAGAAGTCTGTAAGTCAGGGAGTTGCATCACTGAACATTCTTCCAAAGAAAGTCATCCCCAGCACATAAAAAACCTAGCATGCTAAACTGAAAATGTCTATATTTTAGGGAATTCCCTGACACGTGGAAGAGCACTCAATTAAAGTAACCCCACCCAAAATAATAAAGGTCCCATTTCAAGGAGAACCAAATCTTAAAAAGAAAAACTAAAAGAATTTTGCTTGCAGTACATCCCTTGCTGAGAACTAGTTTGGTGTAGTGGTTAAGGCACCAGGCTAAAAACCAGAAGGCCATGAGCTTTCAGGCATGAAAGCTGGCTGGGTGGCCTTGGGCCAGTCCCTCTCTCTCAGCTCTGGAAGCAGGAAACAGGTCAAAATAACCTTGCCAAAAAAACTGCAGGGACTTGTCCAGGCAGGCGCCAGGAGTCAACACTGACTTGAAGGCACCAAAAAAAAAAAAAATCCCTTGCTAATGGCTAGATACTGTCTGTGCCACTTGATTCTGTTAAAAATACCACTTGCTGAATATTTTATATGGAGTGGGAAAAGGCTGGAGTGGGTGCTGCCTCAAATCATGAATCCCCCTAGCTTGGTACTATTGACAGGCTTTACACAACTCGCTAAACAATATGGTCTGTTGGCACAGGTTAGTTAGGGCAACCAGTTCTGGGCTGCAAACATCCGGACGACCACTGAATAGCAGCAAAGAGATGAAGCTTTCTGTACTTCTTTGCTTGATATCGTCTGGATGTTTGCAGTTGTGACCTGCTCGCCCTGCCTTAGATGATGTGTGAAACCCAATCATAGCAATTTACTCCATAAACTGTGGTTAAGCCTCGTTGCTTAGTCATTAATTTCAAACGTGCAACACTTCTGAAAGAAGCGCCCGTTGACCGAACCGTTTGTATATGCCAAATAACCATTTTTACTTCATAGGACCGCATTTCCAAATCCTTTTCCCCATCCAAAGCCCCTCTACCATCCCTTCCGCCCTCCTCTTGCTCAGGAATAAACGGTTACCAAAGGGAGCAGCTCAGGCTCTCCGCCAACCGCCTCAAAGCCAGTCGCGTCTCTTTCCACTGGGGTCCGGAGTGCGGATGCTGCTTCTGCGCCATATGGTCGGCGGGCTCATTACCGGAACGGCTCCGGAGTTTAGCAGGTCTCATAATTCTCCCTTCCCGCCCAGCTATAGGCCGGAGGACAAACTCATTCAGCCCCGAAGAGCTGGTTCAAATTCTGCGCTTTCCAACCTCCGCAAGACGCGCATGTCAGTCGAAGAGGGCGCACGCGTGGAACCGTAGAGAGGACGGATTAATACTCGCAGAGATTTGGTTGCTCGGTTTCCTAGCCCCGCCCCGCTTGAAGCTTTTTTTTTAATTGGCCCCTGTAAACAACATATATGAAAAAACAGTGATTTCATCCTTATGGCAATTCTAATCCCCGCTTAGTTAACAGAGAGAAGAAAGGGCCAGGGCCACGTATAAACCAGCTGTATGAGGCGCTTAAAGCGGAGCGTTTGCAAGAAGACCTTTTCCCCGCCTTCGGCATCCGCGCGGGAAACCCGACGAAGGGAACGTTCCCGAGCCCGGGAAAACTTTGCATGTGTGCGCATGCGTCTGCGATGACGCCGACGTTTTGCGCCTCTGGTTGATTGTTCCATTCGCTGATCGGGGCGGCCAGATAGGAGCTCAGAGGGCTTTTCCCGCTTGCTGGTGTGCGGGTTTATTGAGAAGGAAGATCTTTGGTCTTCGTTCTTTTGATCGTGGAAATGAAGTGAGCGCGTATGCAGAAAGAACGGAATTTGCTTCCGTTCGTTTGTGGTGCTAAGCCAGCCCCGTGTGGAGCTTTTCCGAATACTTTCGTTAATTGTCGTAAAGCTGAATATTGCAGAAGTGGTTTCTAAGTGTTAAGCTAACAAGATTTTTTTCCTCCAAACGATGACTTAAGAAAAAAATCTGAAGAGAGAGTTTTGGGAGACAAAGGATACTATAATCTCCAGTAACGTTTGTCGATGTCTGGAAATGCGTGTATTTTGTTACAGTTGCAGTTTCTGTGCATCGTAAAGTGTTCCTTCCAGCAGCATTATGGTTTAACAGTGAGTGTAGATTTAAATAAGCACATAGATAATAATTATTCCTTACCATACCTTTGTTTGAGGCAGTCTGAAATCCCAGCATGAATTCTGCCGTGGTTTTGCGGCAATGCACCCTGCTCAATCGATCAGTCTGTTAGCCTTGATGGCCGTGGGACTGCCTCTGAAGGCCACCTGAAGGTCGAGTAGAGGGCTTCCTTGTGCAGCTGGTTGACCACTGTGAGTACAGACTGCTTATGGTCTTAGGAAGTTTCTGGGCATTTAAAAAAGAAACCTGGCAATATGACTTCCACCTTTATCTGCAGTTGCAGAGCGGTAGGTATCTTATTAGATGTGAAAGCCAACTGGGTGACTTTGGGCCAGTTGCACTCAGCCCAGCCCAACTTACAGGGTAGTTGGGAAAACAGGAGGTGGGAGCATTATGTATGCTAATTGAATTGTACCAAGTAACAACAGGATATCAATGCAATAATAATATGGTGCCATACAACATGATAAAAGTTATATGATATTTCAAACACTGGTTACTTTTTCACTGATTACACTACAATTGATATTCATATTTATTGATTTAGTTTATTAAATTGATTTACATCGCTGCCCATCTCCCCATTGTGACTCTGGACAGCTAAGACCACATAAAAACCCAGCACAATTTTTTCCCCCAAAAAGAACAATATATATATAATCTGCAATGACAGCCGAGGCAAGGCTCCAACGCACACTAAAATGACCACAACGTATGGGCTTCAAACTAACTTCCTGCCTCCCATGGTTGGGAACACACCCACGTCTTTAGGGATGGTGTTCCAAAGGGTATTATAAAAACAGTGCATGGTGCATTCTGTTTATTGATGTGTCCACTTGGAAAAGCACTGCCACACAGCAGTGCCTCAGAAACACAACTGATTAAATCCTATACAATATTATATGATCATAGGAAACACCACAATTATTCTAACCAATTTCATTGGAGTCAATTTTCTAAATGGAAGAAAGACAATTAAAATATTTCCTCATCTCCAACTGGTGGAGAGAGATGTTTGAAATTAAATTCATTGTCTGAAGAAGTTCTAAGAGTTGAGCCTTTTAAGTGCTTGATCCAATGATACGGCTACCAGTAATTCACACTATTATCTATGCATCCTGTATCTTTTGCTTCTCACAGAGCCAGATTCATCCTGCTGCTACACAGATGCTTCCTAAAATATCTTACATTTGAGCATCCAAATAGGAACAAGAGATGGTAAAATAAACTATAGCTCATCCAAGTTTAAGCAAAATTTAAACATGAGTATTAATCTGCATAATTGCTTTTTTGGATAAAAAGGACAAAAATTGTGTAGAAAATAAAAACAGTCTGTTTCAAATACCCATACTTGGTGCTTGAAAAACCTGTATGTCATAGCATTATTAACGTGTATTTTTCTATATATCTCACTCATTTATCAAATTATTTGACACATTATTTTTCTGCAGTAACATTTCATGGTTCAGCCCATCCCATTTTTTTTACTGAATACTGTTGTTTTTTTTAAAGACACCTTTGTAGAAACCTGCATACCCAAACCTCTACCGATATTTGTAATTACTGAAGCATACAAAGCAGTTATAGGAGAATTTATCACTTTCAGATAGAAATACTCTAAGCCCAATAAAAGATAGAATGGGGATGCCAAAAGCAATTTATAACAGGCTCACTGACATTTTGTGTCATGAAATCCTACCTCAAGTCATAAATCTCTATACAAATGTGTTTAGAGCAGGCAAGTTATTCTTAGAGGGAGCTTCATCATAAGAATTTTGTGACGCAGAGCAGTAAAATTTAGTTGACAATATTCCTTAAATAATAACTGTCAGTAGAACATAACAAACAGCTCCCACTACACAAGCAATGGAGACTTATTATATTACATTACATTATTTTGCAGTTGAAGACCACAGTTACTGAAGAGAAATCTATATATAGACAAATAAGTAAAAATTGAATTCATAACTAATATATATCTCTAATTAAAATGTCAAGAAACCAGAACTTTTCTGAAACCAGAACTTTTCTTGCTGAAACTAATGGACAGACAACTAGAAAAGACTTAATGGAAGATTGTTTTTGTACATGGTAAATGCAGGGAGATTATTATATGCACAAAGATGAAAAGACCCTGAAATACTCACAATGGAGGTGAAGAATGCAGAATTTGCAGAGTTGGCAAAATTGACTTCTTTGATTAGAACAGTGTTGTCCAAACTTGGCCACTTTAAGATGAGTGGACTTCAACTCCCAGAATTCCCCAGCCAGCCATGCTGGCTGGGGAATTCTGGGAGTTGAAGTCCACTCATCTTAAAGAGGCCAAGTTTGGACAACACTGGATTAGAGAATAGGCAATAACTGCATTTGTTAGCAACTGGAAACCCTTTATGGACTTTTTGCTGAAAAAGGATAAAAATGAACTTGTGATTTATGGGTTTGACAATTACAAAAGGTAGAATATGGAAAGAAGGGAGCCACAATATAACTTTAGAGAGAGGATAAAATACAAATGCATTTATAATTGCTTTAAAGATTGGAAGCTGCTTCTTTATATCTTTTTCTTTTCTTTTTCTTTTTCTTTTCTTTTTCTTTTCTTCCTTATTTAACTTATCATTTACTTTTTTCTTTTCTAAATTTGTATCATTTTTACTTTGTAAAAAATCCCTTCAATAAAAATTAATTTAAAAAATGAATTCATAACTACTATTGCATATTTCTCTAATTAAAATGTCAAGAGAATAAGTATGATATGTGAAAGTGTCCTCTTCTTCCAAACTATCGTGGCTGGCTGTTAGGGTGACATTATCAGAACGGTCCACCAGGCTGTGTACATATGCAACAGTTTCTATTTCCCCTACCAGAGAGAGACATAGACACTCTCGCACAGCAGTGTTACATTTTCCATCCAATAACATGGAAGAAAGAATACTAAATTGATGAGTCAACGTCAATAACTAGCATGGGAAAAAGTTGTTCCAAACAAACCTTTATATAAGGTGTGGTTTGAGCTCAAATCTTTCTGTGATCATTATCAAAGATCTGTTGTTTCAGCTGCAGCCAGGTACTTTCAAGGCCAAGCAAAGTCAAGGATTGAATAGATAAGCCATAAAATTTTAAGTCCTGATCAATAATCCATTTCTTCCATGCTGAAATAAAGTTATCTTGTAGAATCAGACTTGTCAGTGAAGATTAATTTGAGCCAGAACCTGGGGCAACTGAGACTTGGTATAAATTAGACTAGGTTTCAGTTGTAGTTGGGGACTTACTTGTGAACTTTCAGCTTAAAAATTGCACTGGATAGCTTCTCAAGGTCTTATGTCTTAGTAATTGTGGACTGTGTTCCATATAACAACTAATTACATTTGCTCTGAAAACGTTTATTATGGCAGGTGCATATTTACTGTTGTTCCACTTGACATAACACAAAATAACATTTGCAGCATGGGTCTAAGCAGAGGCAGCCCTTAGTTGATCTGAAAGATCTGAAGACTAAAAGGAGACACCCAGGTATTGAAATGCCTTAGTTTGATCAATAGAGAAACTACTGACTTTTCAGGAGCAATGGAAATGGCAAACTTTTTAGAAGTTTTCTCTAGCTGTAGAGAAAAGTTGCATAATCAAAATACAACAGAACCAAAACAGATCAGTTGCCCAAGTCAAAACGTGAACCAAATAATTAATATAAAATTTAAAAAGAGGAGAGCCAAAAATCATCCTTGTTTCTTCCATTTTTGAATAAGAGTTGGAGAAAAAAATATGGGGCCCACTGTTCCACAGGAGCCTTGGGCCTTGGTCAGGCCAACCCTAGTGACTGACCCTTAGCTAAACAACCCTAAAATGTTCAACCCAGATCTTAAAAGAAATAGAGGTAGATGGCTCAGCTATACCTTTTGGGTGGAAAGGTGCAACAAAATGCCAGAAAGCAGCAGAATTCTGTATCTGAGTGAAGTTCTACTAATTATTGGATTGGGCTTCCAGCTATTTTCTTTTTGGCAAGCCATCATCAGATTTTATTTCCTTGCAAGAAACAACTCTCATGACAAGAAGCATTAGTTCTGAATGCTCTCTGATTCTATTTCTTAACTGAAATCTTCTTGATAGTATTAATTAAAAGTGGGGCCCAAACATAGAAACTATTTAAACACTTTTCCCTTTATTTAGATATATTGTAATGTACTTAAAACAATTACTCATTAAATGGCAGGATAACCATTGATTTCTTAGACAGAAAATAGCTTGAACACCAAAAAAGAGGAGAGGAAAAGAGGAAAGAGTGATTAAATATGTAATGCATAAAATGGGAAGAAAGAATAGACATGGGAAGAACAGACAAAAGAGAGTTTGAGAGTTGAGTTCATCTATATGCTCAAGTGCAGCCTTTATATAATTTTTCTAGAGACAATTACACTGCTTTGTATTAAAATCATAAAATCCTAGGATTGAAAGAGATCACTTAGCTATTGAGTTCAACCCCCTGCTCACTGAAGGCAACCTGGGGAGGTGAGTCTCAGGATTGGAATACTGTATAGCTGTTGAAGAAATCAACTTGCTCAAAAGGAAGAGAAGAAATAGAAAAACTGAATGAATTGCACCATATATATCTGCTCCTGCTCTGAAATCCATTTGGGTTAAAATAAATTGAGGAGTAAATAACAACAAAGCTGTTGGTGCTTAGCATCACCTATCCAGCCAAGGAGGATATAGTTGATGCCTTCCAAAAGCAAATTGTTGATATTTTGTGGCGATACGAAACAGTAATGAATTATCCCAGTTATCAATTATCCCAACATCTCTTCGGTCAGAAATTGCCAAGGATAATCCTCCAGATAATTCTTGTTGACAACTTTGTTCTACAGTGGCTGTAGAAGACACATGAGGATCAAATATTCTTGACTTGATACTAAGACAGTCTTTTAAATCCATCCCTTTACCACTTAGTGAACTGTGACTTGGAACAATTTAAGTTCTTCCCAGAACAGTTGGAAGAGTGTACTTGTTTCACTTTTTACCTAATTTCCTTTACTGATTCATTCACAAGCTTATCAGGAATGGAAGTAATAAATTAATGAGGGTAGCTCACAATCACCAAAGCATCAGAAAGAAACTGCTTTGAAGCAAGAAAACAATCTTGCCTTTCTTTGCAGTTTCATTCTCACACACATTATTCATGATTATAAAGCAAAGACAATTTTGGTGCAGCAGGTTAGGAGATAAATAGAGTGCCAGGAAAGGCAGACAAGTGAATCTATCACCAGTACTTCTTTGCTATAACCTGGATATTAATACTGGATTTTACGCTTTACTTGATTTTACTTCAAAACTGTGAGGGACACTCAAAAAGAGAGTATTTCAAGAAATCACGTTTCAAGGATTAGTTGTGAAGTTGTTCAAGTTTAAAATATAATAGACATTTATTTCATTTACTATAATTGCATTTATTCATTACCTCATAATGAATAAATGCAATTATATCTGCTACAAATTCACTGAAGTAAGTTGTGGGCATTATACAGTAATGTTGACCTGCCTGGCAGAATATTTGCTGGGATGAGGAGGTAATGGATGTGATGTGCTATGGATTCAAATATAGTAACAAATTGGTGAGTTAGTTTAACTTACACAATTACTCACAGAGCAGTAAACTGTATATGGCTTTAAATTCAGCATATGTGAAGTCATAATAAAGAAAAGATCACCTAGTCGGAATTATTAGATAACAATTTTTCATTGAGGCTTATAGCCATAGGAAAATGCTATGTCAGCATTGTAGGAACACTTGTGCGTGGCCTAACTTGATTGTAGTGATTCTAACTTTGAACAACTTCAGAATTCCAAGAAGAAGCAGTACAGTTAATTTGACAGACTTGGAAATTGACTCAAATGCAGCAGGTTATGGAATCCAAATAGGATTTAGTGGACAATCAGATTAGTTCTTAGAGGTGGGCATTTGTACCTGACAAAGACTTGTATAATTGGAAAGGTATTTAGCTAAATCTGTAGTCCATTTCAGACTCAAAATTACCCATCTTTTAATTTTTTGCAGTTGTTTACCATAACGGCAGTTTACTGCACAACATTTTACCCTGTAAAAGTTGAATACCCAGCTAGAAATCTTCTCCTGTAGCCCCTTTTTTTAATCTTTTCATGGTGCAGGCTTCTGTGTAAAACAGAATGGCTTCATATCATTTCCACAGATGTCTTGTAGGACACCTGCATTTCCAGTCAGATCCTGTAGACACAATGGTCCACCTTGCCCCTTAGTGTATGGTATCACACCTCTGCAAACACCACAGGCAATTACTGTATGCAAGAAGATAATTACTGTATCCAGCATTGAACATGATAAGAGCAGCTGCTTTTAAGCACTAGTTCTTAGAGAGCTCACGTATCGCCAGAGCTATCATAATGGTATACTATAGAGCCCACCTTCCCTTAAGCACGGCTAGCCAGATGTTATTTTATGGGCTCAAACCCTCTTCCAGAAATTGAAATCATGGACCTTCACGCTTTAGATGGGTATGTACAGCAGATTAACTTTAGAAGCTGTCTAGGTGCCCAGCGGTGGCAGAAAGGGATATCTTAAGAGCTCTGGTCAGAATGGTACATAGGGTCCGCCTCCCTTTGCGCTCTCAGCAGAATAACATCTGGCTACCTGTGTCTGAGGATTCCCAATAAGGATGAAACTGGTAATGTGGTGTCTTCTAGTGGCCACTTTTAACATGTAACCCCAGATGAATCTGAAGACTCTTGTCAACAAAGTAAAAATCAAGTCTTTCATCTAGAGACATGATAGACTACTAATCATAGGGAAAAAAAGCATAACATTTTTTTCTTTGACAATGCATGTATTTCTATCATAATTATCTTCATGTTTTGTTCCTTTTCTTTTTCTGTTATTATTTTAAAAGCAATAAAAATAAATAAAAAATGATAGACTAATCATGCTGCAGTTGTGCTTAATGACAATAAGTGTGTGTGATTTCTTTTCAGTTGGGACTAATTGACAGGTGATTTAAAACAATGTAGAGCAACTAGTATTAGTTTTGCAGGCTTTAATGGCTGAAAATTAATTGATAAATCAAGCCTGCCATTGCAATTACATGTCAGTTGAGAGAGCTCAGAACTGCATCAGAAATCCATTGCATAACCCAGTATCACCGGTAAGAGATCTTTTTAGGATACTCTCTTCATGCCAAAATGTGTGGTGTTTTTACTACTTGTATACACAGCCTGCTGCAGATTCAAATAGTTATCTGGAACAGTTTTGTTAATTGCCCAGGCTGAGAAAATGCAAAATAGGTTCAACAAACAGCAGCTTTTCTTTACTGAATGTAGTGAGGATTAGAGAGAGAATTTATTATGCATGCTGGGGAGGCTATCAAAAAGCTGTGTTATAGAAACATAAGATGGTAAAGCCCTAAGCTGTACAAACAGGATTGCATCCATTTCCTGGCAGAAGAGATGCTGTTGGGTGGTAGAGGAGGAGGACATGCTTCAGGAGAACCCCCAGCCTTGACTAATATCTATTGTTTCACTTTGGAGCAAAGAGGGGATATGGAGCAAGGGCTACCTGGTCCCAAACAGCCAGACTCTAGGGACCAGGCGAATAAGGGTGGCAAAAAGCAGAGGCATCAGCTGAAGCATAAAGGCTGCTCAGTTATTGTTTGTAGATCCCAGTAACTGAGCTGTCCTGGAAATGAAGGGTGGGGAGGACCAGGCAGTGACGGTTACAAAACCAGGAATCAGAACTCTGGATACAGTGGGTGTGGTGGATGCCTCTGACATCTCAAAGCAGTTGTCCAAAACATCCGTATTGACAAGAATCTTCTGGGCTCCAATATGCCAGTGAAACAAAAGTAATACTACCCACACAACTGAAATTGGATGAGATCATTAATGATGTAAATAAAGAAAAATGGCAAAAAGCAGAAAAGGTTTCTGGGAAGCAGCTGATAGTCTGATAGAAAGCATTACAAATACCATTGGCTGGCATCTGGGGATACCACATCTGTGAAAGTTAAGGAATAAATTAAATCCCTTGCAAAACAACTTTCCCCCACAGGGCCATGCCATCCAGCACCTGCCAAGCAGGCAAGACAGAAGGATAAGTAATCCCCACCCACCCATGAACCTGACCTCTCTAAAGCTCCTACACTGATGTTGTCGCCTAGGAGGGCAATGAATTGTCAGTAACCCCAAAAACCCAGGCTTGGGAACTGCAACATGCAACCGTTTCTCTTTTCTTTATTTCTTCCTCCTATGGAACTCTGTTGCCAAATTCTGGTTAGCTTTCTTTGCTTTGCTTATCATCTCCCTTTCCACCCAGTTTCCTCTCCTAAACACCCCAGTTCTTAATCATGTTGTTAATCATGAGGGCTCAATAAGGTATTGTGGGGAAAAGATGAAAGGAAATGAGAAACAAACGTAATAGGCCACCTTCCCAGGCAGAAGATGTGGACAGTGCTGTTCCAGATCAGCTCACCAAGTTCTGAAATGGGCAGGCTGTACTGGTAATGGGGGCAGACCAGCCACCCTGATAACTGTATCTGCTAGAAAACTAATCTAGCTCTCTCTCTCTTGCTGACAACTTCATTTTTCAGCAGGTGAAAGAAGAAACAAGTAGGTCAGCTATCCTGGGCCAACAGAGAAGAATTGATGGATGGATGAAAATACCAGACACTTTTGGGGCCTGCGACCCCCTCATGTTGAGTGAAAGTAGCTGGAGGAGGAAGTGAGAGAAATCAGTCACATCACTTGGAGTTTAAGAAGGCAGGTTTTAAAGAACTCAGGCGGAGGCAGTATCCCATGACTTGAAATCCTAAAGGATAAACAAGTCAAAGTGAGAAGATCTGGAGAAAGTGAATACTGAGGGTCCAGGCAGAAAAAATCCCCATGAAAAGGAAAAATACAAAAAGCCTTAAGAGGCCTGTAGAGGTTCCACAAGCTGAGATGCCAAAAGGAGATGTATAGGGAATGGAAGCCAGAGGCTGTTGGACTGGAGTCAGAAAGCCTAAAGGTAAGGGTGGTGAGGAATAGGAGGAAACGGGGGTTGGGATTTGGCTAAGGCCTCTCACGGTACTGAGCAGGACAGTTTCGTACCTGGAATAGAACAGGTAGGTTTGAACCCATTCTAATTCTGGGCCTCCCTGGAGCTTTGATTACAGCCTTGCTCTTTAGAACACTGAAGATGTGATAGAAAAGATAGTAGAGCTGGGGAGGAAACCATTCTTGCTTTACATAAAATGCCACGGTGGGCAATAGAGAAATGGAGAGCACTGTGTGCACTGATCAACAGATCTGCTCTGAAATCTGACTGATCCTTGTGATCAGGCCATTTGTGAACCTCCCAGCAGTCTTGACAGTAGAGAGGACTTGGGAGAAGGATCCTTTGCTTACCATTCATTTCATTGTTTCCCAGTGTTTTGTACTGAATGCTTATCCAATGATGTTGTGTGAACTGCAAGATCTGAGTGAGCTACCCTGCCAACAGATTTATTCTACCAATAGGTTCATCCCTTATGCCCCTTATACTTCACCCCTAGCATTCAGGAAGGGTATGATCTCTTTTGTATGAAATCCACTCACCTAGTTGACTCAAATTTGGCAAAATGTTCTCTACAGTAGAGTCCATAATTGCCAGAAATGTAATATTTTTAAGTTCCAGCCAATTCAAGTAAGATTTCAAAGAAAAGTTCTGCTTAATTTGGTAACCCTCTGCTCTTCATAATGTTCTACCTTATCTGCAAGTGACATCCTATTTGCTAAAACCCAAAAAAGTTACAGCTTTTTTTGTTTTCCTTAAGTTAACCTATGGGAAAATGGTGCTATTCAATCCAGTAACATTTTTGGCCTTTGGAATCTCTCCTATTGAGGCTTATAAATCCAATTGCTGGGAGAATGCATCTCATTGGACTCAACACAAGAGTTTTTCCATTTCCCTTTGTACCTCATATGACAGCAGGGACAATGAAAGGATAATGGGCTTATTTTTCCCCACCACTGGACAAATGAAATATTCATTGGGAGAAACAAGTCCTGTGCTGAACATGGGGTTGGACTGGATGACCTTGAAGGTCAGTTGCAACTGTACAGTTCTATGAACACTGGATGTGGTTGGCTCATGCAAATGAAAAAGCCGTTGGCACTTGGTTTCCTGGCACAGGTGGGAGGGATAAAGAAGCAGGGAGTCTGCCAATCAGGGGCTGTGGTAACCACCATCCAGACAAAACACCTGGCTGGCACCATTGCCAAAGCTTGAAATCTGTGATTTCTTCATTTCCAACTGGTATCAACATGGAAGGCAAGCAGCTTAAGGCTGCTGTGCAAAATTGCCCTACGTTGCTGAAATAAGGCTATCTAATGAAGTAGTAATTTGAGGGCTGTATCTTCAAATAAGAATTTCCTGTTTAGAGAACTGCTACTACTGTATTTATTTGTGAGACTGATAAACCGCCTCACTCCAAAGGCTATAATCTTTATCTCAAAATTGTTACAATAGCAAAGTTTTTGAATCACAGACCCTGAGTGGCTGAGGATTTCTCCTTTCACATCTGACATTTCTTTATGCCGCTGCTTTGAAGAATGGCAGCATTGCTCTGGCTTCTCCAGAGAATATATGCATGAAAAGTCTTTTATCCAATGGCTACCGGAAAAATAATGATGTGCCATTATTAAAGTGGGGAAAATAATACAATATTGTGAGTTTTAAAAGTCTGAAGCCAAACAATGATTTGTTGTCTTGTTATTTTCATTTTGTGTAAGGTTTTCTTATACCGAGGAATAGGATATACGCGTATTTGATTTAAACACCTTTAGATTGGCTGGCATACTAGTCAATCTATCTTCAGTACTGAGAAGAATATCCATAAAGATAATTTTATAAATGCATACTGTACAGATAAAAAGTTTGATGAGCTGGGACACAATAGGATGTCCCTCCTGAAGCTAACGAGCCAATTAAAGCAGTGAAAGGATGCCAGAAGCAGCTCCTGGGTCATCTGTAGCCTCCATCATTCCCTTGGGCAGCCTTTGTATTTTGTGTGCCTGTGAAGATCTGCTCCTGAGGAGAAAGGCCCTGCCTCTTGCAGGACTCTCCATTTTGTCCTAGAATTCATCCTTCCCAAATATCTTACACTCTGCCATTAAGACCTGTCCCCCTCTTTGAGACTGATTCACCTAAACCAGTAAGAATTCATCAACACAATGTGCCAGAAGGGAATTAAGTAGCTTTGCATTTGATGTGCAAGGTCAAAGATAGAAAATGAAAGAAAGCTCATTGTATCCGCATCGCGACAGCTGCAGCAGAACAAGAATAGGGCACCGGGTTTGGTTCAGAATGAAACTTGCATGTTAATAGCTATTCTGTGTGGCTGAAACAGATTTTGAATCTGTTTCCATTCCTGATGAAAGAGTCATTGAGGACATAATTGTCTATGCCTGGAAATGCAAATCAATCTCAGAATTGGTAGAAATGTTTTTTCTTTGTTTTGTATGGGCACTTTTATGCATACATAAATATTTATAACTGTACAGGGTGCTCTTTTCCTTGATTAACTCACATACCTCCTAGAATGATGGCAATCTAAGTCCCTGCAAATCCTCCATGGCATTGTATGGGCAGGTTGCTGGCACACTGCTTCAGTAGCTTGCTTGTGGTTTGCGACTGACAGTTCGGCCAACGTTGGTTGAACCTATTAGCACAATTGCAGGATAGGAGGTCTTAGTGTTGGTGCTTAAATCATGGGTCCCCAATACGGGTGTTCGCAGTACTTGAACTGGGAGAAAAGCCTTACCTTAAAAATCCTCTCAAGAAAATTGGATGCGGAATTGATTCCCAACACCAGAAAGAACATTTGAGATAACAGGATCTAAAGAAAATTCCCTGCTGAAAAAAATGCTCTTAATTTGTTTCCCTATCCTTTCCTGCTTTGCCTCTCCTTTCCTTTGTCTCATTTTTCAGATGCTTTTACTGTCTCTAATGCTCTCCTCTCTGGCAGAGAAGAAAGAGTTTTTCCCCACTTTTACCTAGTTTCAGAAGGATAATTTTCCATCTTACCAGGATTATGATAACAAACAATCCAAGTCACATGGAGTGTCTGAACAAGCAACCGTGTTTTAATGGAAACCAAATGTTCAATACAGTTTCTGTCCAACTAACCTTCAGAAATTGTACATTTTTTCATTATATTTCGGTTTTCATTCTTTTCAAAGTTTCTGAAATAATGTAGATTCCTTATATTTGGACTTTTCAAGAAGGACATAAAAGTTATACCAATCTGCATAAAATAGACCTTTCCATTTCGTTTCTCTAATAGTTTATATTTATAAATTATCTTTTCCATAAAAGCTAAGTTCTAAATTCTTGTGCACCAAACCTTTAACAAAACCCATTTTGTGTACTTCTAGTAGTTACCCATAGCTTGCCTTGCTGCTGTCGATAAAAAGAGAAATACTGTAATATTTTGCTTTTTTCTCCCTTTCTTAAATACTTGTTCTCTATATTAAATATATTTAAAAGTTTGAGGTGTGGTGTTTGCGTAAAAATGTTTTATTTTTGTCAGATTTATATCTCACCTTCTCACTCAAGAACTCAAGGCAGTATCCATAGCACTCTCTCCTCCTATTTTCCTCCACAACAACCCTGTGAGGTAGGGTTAGAGAGACTGACAGGCCTAAAGCCATCCAGGAAGATTCCATGGCTAAGGGAACCTGGGTCTTCCTGTTCCTACCCCTTAACCAGTTATTAAACTTACCTCTAGAAAGACTTCTGATCAAAACGTCTATAGAAAATGAATGAAAGCCCCCATTTCCTGTATCTTCTATATAAAACTGAACAGTGATTGTCCTATGAGGGATTTCCATCAGTGTAAAATATGATCTATAAAGTATTTTAAGGTACATTTCTTGTATTTTTGCTGATAACAAAATTGAAGTTTTCCTCACTCAAAATGTGAACAACATGTTCCTTAATTTCAGCCACAATATCTGTTTCAACCCTTCTTCACTGTTTCTTTCAGGGACTAGCAACAGTCTGTATAATTTTGCCATGGTATCCTTGGGTATTTGTGTATTTATTTACTCCTAGATATGTAATTTTCTTATAAGCTAATGGGGTATTCATTAAAGTAAAAACTTGGTGTATATGGGGGATGTATAAACACATAATATTTCTGATTTCTTATGATTCTGATCCCCTTCATGGATCACTGCCTTGTCGTGGCGAAGGGGCTTGCGTAACTCAGTGAAGCCATGAGCTATGCCTTGCAGGGCCACCCAAGACGGACAGGTCATGACAGAGAGTTCTGACAAAATGTGGTCCACTGGAGAAGGAAATGGCAACCCACTCCAGTATCCTTGCCAAGAAAACCCCATGGACAATGTTAAAAGGCTAAAAGATATGACGCCGGAATATGAGCCCCTCAGGTCGGAAGGTGTCCAATATGCTACTGGGGAAGAGCGGAGGGCAATTCCAAGTAGCTCCAGAAAGAGTGAAGCGGCTGGGCCAAAGCCGAAAGGACGTTCAGCTGTGGATGTATCTGGAAGCGAAAAGAAGGTCCGATGCTGTAAAGAACAATATTGTATAGGTACCTGGAATGTAAGATCTATGAACCAAGGCAAGCTGGATGTGGTCAATCATGAGATGACAAGATTGAACATCGACATCTTGGGAATCAGCGAACTGAAATGGACGGGAATGGGTGAATTTAATTCGGGTGACCATTATATCTACTACTGTGGCCAAGAAACCCTTAGAAGAAATGGAGTTGCACTCATAGTCAATAAGAGAGTGGGAAAGGCAGTAATGGGGTACAACCTCAAAAACGACAGAATGATCTCAGTGCGTATCCAAGGCAAACCATTCAATATCACAGTCATCCAAGTCTATGCCCCAACCACTGATGCTGAAGAAGCTGAAGTTGACCGCTTCTATGAAGACCTACAACACCTTCTAGAACTAGCACCAA